>NC_053487.1:2291861-2550477 GCF_015227805.2 Hirundo rustica
AAAGGCTTGTTGCTGTTAAGGGCCCCAGTGGAAATCATTCTTCTTGCGGGTGACCAGGTAGAGAGGGCTCACAATCTGGCTGTACTCAGGAATGTGCATCCTCCAGAATCCTATAGCGCCCAGGAAAGCTTGTGTCTCCTTTTTGCTGGTTGGTGGGGACATTGCAGTGATCTTATTGATGACCTCAGTGGGAATCTGCCGCCGTCCATCTTGCCACTTTACTCCCAGGAACTGGATCTCTCGGGCAGGTCCCTTGACCTTGCTCTGCTTGATGGCAAAACCAGCTTTCAGGAGAATTTGGATGATCTTCTCTCTTTTCTCAAACACTTCCATTGCCGTGTTCCCCCACACAGTGATGTCATCGATGTACTGTAGATGTTCCGGAGCCTCACCCTTTTCCAGTGCAGCCTGGATCAGTCCATGGCAGATGGTGGGGCTGTGTTTCCACCTCTGGGGCAGTCGGTTCCAGGTGTACTGCACACCCCTCCAGGTGAAAGCAAACTGAGGCCTGCATTCTGCAGCCAGAGGAATGGAGAAAAAGGCATTAGCAATGTCAATTGTGGCGTACCATTTTGCTGCCTTGGACTCCAGCTCGTACTGGAGTTCCAGCATGTCCGGCACAGCAGCGCTCAATGGTGGAGTCACTTCGTTCAAGGCACGGTAGTCCACAGTCAGTCTCCATTTTCCGTCAGACTTGCGCACAGGCCAGATGGGGCTGTTGAAGGGTGAGTGGGTTTTGCTGACCACCCCTTGGGTCTCCAGCTCATGGATCATCTTGTGGATGGGGATCACGGCATCTCGATTTGTCCGATACTGTCGGCGGTGCACCGTCGAGGTGGCAACTGGAACTCGTTGCTCTTCTAGCTTTAGAAGTCCTACTGCAGATGGGTTCTCTGACAGTCCAGGCAAGCTATTCAATTTCTTAATACCCTCTGCCTTCACAGCTGCTATTCCAAAAGCCCACCTGAGTCCCTTAGAGTCTTTGTAATAGCCATTCTGGAGGAAGTCTATGCCCAAAATACACAGGGCCCCTGAGCCAGTCACAATTGGATGTTTCTGCCACTCCTTCCCGGTCAGGCTCACCTCGGCTTCCAGCAGAGTCAATTCCTGTGATCCCCCCGTCACCCCGGCAATGGAAATAGGTTCTGTCCCCACATATTCCGATGGTATCAGGGTACACTGAGAACCAGTATCAACTAAAGCTTCATATTTCTGTGGCTCTGATGTGCCAGGCCATCGGATCCACACTGTCCAATAGACCCGGTTTTCCCGTGCCTCTCCCTGGCTAGAGGCAGGGCCCCTCTAGCACTGGTCATTATTCCCTTCCTGGGCATACATGGTAGAGGTTCCTTCACAGGGATCTGACATATCATCCTCACTTCTGTAATACCTGGCAGCTTGGTCATGCGATGTTGAGGCTACCTTCATCTTAGTGGGACCCCCTCGGTTAGTGTTTCTCTCCTTGAGCTCACGCACCCGTGCTGCCAGGGCAGAAGTGGGTTTCCCATCCCACCTTCCCATGTCTTCCCCATGGTCACGCAGAAAGTACCACAGGTCAGCTCGTGGGGTGTACCCTCTCTCTCTAGCTGCAGGCTGTTGAGCTCTGACTCTGGGGCCTGTAACTCGCACCGGTGCCACATGGGAACTGTTCCTCCTCATCTCCTCCCTCACCTCCCTTATCTCCTCTGTCACCTCCTCCATCTTCTCCTTGAGTTCCTTAGCCACGGCAGAGACCTGAGCCTGCATTGGGCCACTGATCATACTCTCATAATTTCCGAGCTTGTTGGCTACAGAACCCACTGTCTCTCGGTTGTTATCAGGATGAATTGTTGCAATGAATGTGGCGTATTGAGATGGTCCTAGAGTTGCCAGATTCCACAGCATTTGCCCTGTGCACCTGACTTTGTCGGGGTCATTATCATGCTGTCCACCCCTCCCAAAGAGTACCTCCAATACTGCCACTTCTCTCAGCTGTTGGATCCCTTCCTCAAGGGTCTTCTAGTGCATTCTATGATGGTGCTCCTGCATTCTTTCTCTGTGGACAAACCTCTCCCGTACACTCATTAAAAGCTGCTCCCAAAGGGAAAGGGGCCCCGTCTCCCTTACGAATACTTGATTCACACCTGAGTCCTGGGTCAAGGGTCCCAAATTCCTTGCCTCACTATTATCTAGTTGCACGCCTGTACCTATAAGGTCCCAGACCCGAAGTAACCAGGCTGTATAAGCCTCACGTCCCCGCCGTGCAAGATCTTTTTGCAGATTACGGAGACTTTCATATGTCAGGGACTCAGTGATGATCTCAACCTCTGACTCCCCCCCGGGTTGTGAGGGCCCTCCTTTCTTATCCTTGTTGTCTGGGTGCTCTGATTTCACCTTATACTTCTTTGTTTCCATAGGGGCCACTGCTGCTGGCTGTGGCTGCCCCTGTGGTTCAGCTGGAACCTGGATGGTTGTAACGTCTGTGGGTTCCACTGCTGCACCATCAGACTCTCCTTTGTCGGGGCAGGGGGAGGGTTTCCCAGCAGCTGGGGCTAATGAGGCTACTACAGGGGAAAGGTACTCCCTCAGCATCTGGCCCATCTCACGGATCTCCTTCACCCAATCTGGTTGGTTTATTCCTGAGGCAGGCTGTGGGGCAGGGTCAGGCTGTGGGATGGGCTCAAGCTGTGGGACGGGCTCAGGCTGTGGGACAGGCTCAGGCTGTGGGGCAGTATCCTTATTCTCTAGGGTAGGTATCAGGGTGGTTATCCAGGTCAGTCTCCCCTTATCTCTAAATGCTAAACAGAACAGGCATACTAGCAACACCAGCCACTGTATGATGCCATTAACATTTAGAGATTTGAACCTTTCAAAGACTGGTGGGGTAGGCCCAAAGAGCTGGGTGAAGGGTTGTGAAAAAATTTCCCCCGGTGTCATTTCTTCACAGTAGGCACTGTTGTTAAAGTAACCCCAGAAGCACACAGTTAGTGTAAGATAGCCCTGAATCCATGTGCCTGCCTTCCAGAGGAAATTAAAAATTTACGATTTCCTCACTTTGTTAACCCATATAGCAAACTGGATGACAGCCACAGTAACCTTAGTTACAGGGCCCATGTTTAGAAAAGGGCCTGCAAATGGGAGGAATACGGTCACCACCACATGCCACCCAAACCAGGTTAAGCCAGACCACATGATATCTAGTACACAACAATGTAGGCACTTAAGAACTGTTATTCCTTTTTCTCTCAATGCCCTCGTGCCCCACGTTGGGCACCAAATTCTGTCTTGGTTTGAAAAGACAGGTGTCTGCTAAGGAGAGGCAGGCCTCTCCAGGAAATGAGGAATTCAAATCCTTCCCTCCGTGTTATTATAATTTGGAAGATTAAAAAAAACACACTTTTCAGTCAGAGCTATGGGGAAAAGGAATAACAGTCCTTTACTAGTAAATATAACAGGACAGACAAAAAAACAACAGCAATTATAATAATAGTAAAACAGAACCAAGAACCCCGAGGGCAAATGGTGGAAGCTCTGGCGCTGATGGCTGGAAGCCGGGCGCGGTGGACTGTCCTCCGCAGGCAGGGGGGTGTCCTGGCAGGCAAAGTTGGCAGTGCCGGAGAAGCCGCAGCGGCTGGACCCGGGCTGACCCAAAATCCAGCAGGACAGCAAAGAAAACTCCGAATTCCTGGGCGCTCCAACAGATGGTAGAATTCCCAGGACCAGACTCCTTTGTTAACCGTAGACTCTAGGCAGCCAGCAGTTGCCCGATGTGTGCTCCCCAGAAGACTGAGAGCCGTGAGACCACCACCCTCAGCTCTCCAGGAGCTATCTCACTCCCCCAAAACTAAGTGATCAGCTTCCTTTTGTCTAGGTTAAGCACTTTCTAACTACCAGTATTTAGTCTCCTAGCAACTTGGGGGGGGGGGGGGGGGGGGGGGGGAATTCTACAGGAAACTTAACCCTCAACACCATCAGACTTGCACACAGGCTAAATGGGGCTGTTGAAGAGCGAGTGGGCCTTGCTGACCACCCCTTGGCTCTCCAGCTCATGGATCATCTTGTAGATGAGGATCAAAGCAACCCAATTCGTCTGATACTGCCAGCAGTGCACTTTCAAGGTGGCGATTGTTACTCATTGTTCTTCCACCTTCAGGAGTCCTACTGCAGAAGGATTCTCTGACAGTCCAGGCAAGGTGTTCAGTTGCCTAACGCCCTCTGCCTCCACAGCAGCTATCCCAAAAGTCCACCTGAATCCCTTTCGGTCTTTGAAATACCTGCTCTGGAGGAAATATATTCCCAGAATACACGGGGCCTCTGGACCAGTCACAATAGGCTGTTTCTGCCACTCCTTCCCAGTCAAGCTCACCTCACCTTCCAAGAGGATCGACTGCCGCGATTCCCCTGTGATCTCAGCAATAGAAATCGTTTCTGTCCCCACATGTCCCAATGGCATTAAGGTACACTGCGCATCAGTATTTACCAAAGCTTCGCATTTCTGTGTCTCTGATGTACCAGGCCATTGGATCCACACAGTCCAAAAAACGCATTCTCTCGTGCCTCTACTTGGCTACAGGCAAGGCCCCGCTAGTCCTGGTTTTCATTCCCTCCTTGGGCACAAATTCTAGAGGTTCCTTCAAGGAGATCCAACATATCTGTAGCAACTCTGCCTTCATGAGACTGATTTTAACCAAGCAATAAAGGACCTTTACTTTTACAACTACCCAGCTTCTATAGTCTTCAGTGAAGATGCACTGAAAACTTGACACTTAATCACAGCAGAGACATGAGCATGCATTGGGCCATTGACCATACTCTCATAATTCCTCAGCTTGTTTGCTACATGTAGTGGTTTCACGTTTGCTAAATTCTGGTTGCCAAATTTAGTGTAGTAGTCCTGGTGTTTATTCTTTTTCTGTGGGAGAGAGATTAGGAGAAAAGTAAAGCAGGCTCAAGCTTAAAAATGAACAAAAGTTCTATTAACACACACTAAAAGAATGAAAAAAGAAAGTTGGGAAAAAAACTAAAACAAAACAGAATGAAACTCCAAAAACACTCTTCCCACCCCCTACAAACTGTTAACTTTCCTACAAAACAACATAAAGAGACAAAACCTGTGATTTTCAGTCAGTTTCACCATTTGAAAATAATTTTTCATCAATTCTTTAGGAGAAGAGACTCTCTTACAGTCATGGATCCCACTGACAACTTAGAACAGTTCTCTTGTGGGTTTTTTAACTGTCACAAAAACAGCCACCTGGGGAAACCTGCTTTTGTGACCCCTTCCATTAGCAGTTTCCCAAGCTGCTTATGGGTCTTAGACTTTTTGCATATTGGGGTGTCACTTTTTAAAGATGAATAATTAAAGGCAAAGGATTCTTCATCTCAAGGCACAGAGATATCTTCTCACTTTTTCACTGGCGCAGAGGACTTCTCATCTCTATCTCTGTTCAAGCATCTTATGGGGTAATTTCACTTAGTCCATCACAAACACCTTTGATCAAATCCACACACAAATCTAAGCAATCATCTCCCCAAATGCATATCTTTCCCATGATTTAAAGGGATAATCTACATATAAAGTTCATTTCCATGGCTCAATAAGGATGGAATGACAAACTCCTCAACCCCCTGTCCCAATAGTCTTTTCACTCTCACTCCACTGACTTCATGCTGTGTCTTCTCTATGTTCACTCTGTCCTTTTCTTTTCTCTCTCAGGGAAGGGTTAAGCCTTGGAAGATTCATTCTGCTAGGAAAGGGTTCAATCTGCCCATAGTCTTTTTCTCTCTCGCTGCAGCTCATGGTGTTAAGATTTTCAAGGCCACGCTGGTGAGGGGAGGAAGAACTCACGCAGAAACATCAGAGATCAGAGCACCCGGGCAGTCCAGAATCAAAAAAACCCCAGTCATTATCATCAATGCGTTTTTGGCCCACCCCTCAGTTTCAGTCGGGGTGGGCCCCAGCCCAGCCAGGCCCGTAACTGGTATCAGGGGCCCGGCCCCCCTCACCAGCAGCAGATGGGGCCCGGAGGCACCTGGCCACCCCCTGGCTGCCGTATGATGTTACCTGTCTCTCTCTTTGGCCAAAGGCACAAAGGCTGACCTGCAGGAAATCAGGGTTTTATATGGGTTCTTCCCAAAGTCACAATTGACATTCTTAGTGGTCAAAACAGATGCCAATATCCCAACTAACCTTCTGATAGGTCCCTGTCCTTTCTTAAGCAATTCCCAGGTCCTGACCAGGAAATACATTCCACATTTCTCCATAACTCAAAACTAAACTGTGCTAACCCATGACTCTATGGAACCCACTGTCTCTCAAGTGTCCTTGGCATCAATCATTGCAATTAAGGTGGTGTATTGGGATGGCCCTAGATTTGCCGAGTTCCGCAACATTTGCCCTGTGAACCTGACCTTGACAGGTTCATTATCGTGCTGTCCATCCCTTTCCAAAGAGTACCTCTAGTACTGTCACTTCTCTCAGGTGTTGGATCCCTTCCTCAATGGTCTTCCAGGGAATTCTATGATGGTACTCCTGCATTCTGTCTCTGTAAACAAACCTCTCTCTTACACTCCTTACAAGCTGCTTCCAGAGAGAATGGGGCCCTGGTTCCCTCATGAACACCAGATCAATACCTGCGTCCTAGGTCAAGGTCCCCAAATTCCTTGCTTCGCTTCACCACTATCCAGTTGCGTGCCTGGACCCATAAGGTCCCAAATATGAAGTAATCAGGTCAATAAGCCTCACGACCCTGTCGCACAATGTCTTTTCACAGATTACGGAGACTGTCGTGCGACAGGGACTCGGTGATGATTTCAGGCTCCAGCTTCCCTGTTGGTTGTGAGGGTCCTGGTTCCCCATCATCATTAACTGGGCATACTGATATGGTTTTATACTTCCTCCTCTGCAGAGGGGCAACTGCTGCTGGCTATGTCTGCCCTTGCGGTTCAGTTGGAATCTGGACTATTGTAACATCTGAGGGTTCCACAGCTGCACCATCAGACTCTCCCTCTTTGAGGCAGGGAGAGGGTTTCCCATCAGCTGGGGTATCCTCCATTACTCCCATCCAATCCAAGTGGTTCCTTTCTGAGGTGGGCTGTTGGGCAGTGTCAGGCTGTGAGGCAGTGTCAGGCTCTGGGGCAGCATCCCTAGTCTCTGAGGTAGATGTTAGAGTAGTTACACAAGGCAATCTAACCTTATCTCTGAATGCTAAACATAATAGGCCTATCAGCAGCACCAGCCATTTTATGATACGGTTAGCATCTAGAGAATAGCTGACCCCTTCAAAAGCTGGTGGGGTAGGCCCAAAGAACTGGGTGAAGAGTTGGGAGAAAACTTCCCCTGGTGTTACCTCTTCACAATGGGTACAATTAATAATGAAACCCCAAAAACCTACACTTAGCGTGAGATAGCCATGTATACATGTGCCATATTCCCTTGAGGTACCCGAGTAGGTGGTGAGGGTCCTTTACAGTGGTCTAACATGCTAAGCTGGGGTGAGCTGATGTATTCAAAAAATGTAAAGTATACAAGCCAAGCAACAGTAATAGAAAAGCACTGTGATAATACATGCACTAACATTGGAAAAATTAAGGTAAGAAGAAAAAAGTGAATAAAAGCAAAACCCAGATATCAAACACTAAAGCCAGCAATGAGAGCAAGCAGTGGGCCTTGTAGGATTCTGGTGAATTGCCCCAGACAAATTATTTGTTACAAAAACCTTTGAGAAGTAACATGCACTTTGAATTATGTCAGAGAAATGAACGAGAACTGTGTATCTGGCAGGATGTTGATGGGAAAGCATGAAGAACTGAGAGCCAAACAGGAACAATCTCCTCCAGAGGACTTCTTTCCTAGCAGGGGCAAGAAAGCTCACCACATTGTGGTAGCGGTACGCAAAGAGATAACACGGAGACAAGAGGTTTGCAGTGCAGAGTTGCTCCCTAAGAGAGCGAGCCTGTTTATTTCTTAAATTTTTATACATTTGTGGGTCTGGTTGTGGATTGGCTTCTGGGGTTACTACCCCTTACTCCACTGGCCAGACTAGCTGTCAATTACATTATTTTTAGGCTAGAAATATGTAAACAAAGGACAGGGAACGAAAACAAAAGGTTTGTTTATGTTCCTATGCATGAGAAAAGCGAAACACTGCTCCTAATATTGTGCAGAAACTAAAGAAACTAACTCCATCTTATGAACAAGTAGAAGGCTTTAAAAAAACTCAGAAAAACTAAGGTGACACCACATGGCAAAGACAGTGTTTACACCAGGGAGGAAGAGAGCAGGCAGGAAAAATATTTGTAGCCAGTGCATGATACAAAATTTATTTCAAATTATTGTTTAACAGGTAGAAATCTTGAGAGAAACTTGTATTAGGGGATCCAAAGACAACTCATCATTTATGGGATGGGATACATGTGATCAGACAACACTGGACCAAGTGCCACAAGAGTTATGAGAAGAAATTTTCAGGGCAGTGAAAAAACCCACAAGGATAGGATTGAGGCTGTTCCAGAGAAAACCAACATAAGCAGCATGACCACATTTTTCAGGAGGGATAAAATATGTATTATGCACAACTAAAATGCATGCTTTCCTATTTCTAACCGTACTTTTCTTGCTTTTTTTAAAGCAAGAACCAGCTGGAGAAGGACCACCAGAAACAGTGTAACCTTCCCATAGCATCTGCCTAATACTTATCTTCTTTGCCTCAGTTTATAACAGAAAGACAGGTTGTCCTCAAGACAACTGTCCTCCTGGACTGGTAGATGGTGTCAGGAAGCAGAATGGCCTCCCTGTTATCCAGGAGGAAGCAGTCAGAGACCTGCTAAGCCACTTAGATGTTCACAAATCTATGGGACTGGATGGGATTCATCCTAGGGTGATGAGGGAGCTGGCAGATGAGCTTGCTAAGCCACTCTCCATCATTTACCAATAGTCCTGCCACACTGGGGAGGTCCCAGATGACTGGAAGCTGGCCAATGTGACACCCATCCACAAGAAGGGACAGAAGGAGGATCCAGGTAACTACAGGCCAGTCAGCCTGACATTGGTGCCCAGCAAGATTATGGAACAGGTCATCCTGAGAGCCATCACACAACACCTATAGGATGGTTGGGGGATCAGACCCAGCCAACATGGGTTTAGGAGTGGCAGGTCATGTTTGACCAACCTGATCTCCTTTTATGACCAGGTGATCTGCCTGGTGGATGCAGGGAAGGCTATGGATGTTGTCTACCTGGACTTCAGCAAGGCCTTTGACACTGTCTTCCAGAGCATACTCCTGTAAAAGCTGGCAGCCCACAGCTTTGACAGGTGCACTTTTTTCTGGGTTAAGAAATGGCTGGATGGCCAGGCCCAGAGAGTGGTGGTGAACAGTGCTGCATCCAGTTTGTGGCCAGTCACTAGTGGTGTCCCTCAGGGATCTCTGTTGAGGCCAGTCCTGTTTAATATCTTTGCTGATGATCTGAATAAGGGGATTGAGTCCACCATCAGTAAATTTGCAGATGACACCAAGCTGGGAGCATATGTCAATCTGTTGGAAGGTAGGAGTGTTGTAATGCATTAATTTGGTTTATATTGTGTTTTATTGGATTTGTAATCTGTTTCGTGGTTTTTCCTTACTCATCTGTAACCTAACTCTTCCACTCCCGCTTCGCCCTGATTGGATGATGTCTTGTCCCTGCCTCTGGGCCCTGCCCCCTGGGGAAAAAACCCCCGGATGGGTGGGGCCGAGCTCTCTCTGGCCCGGAAAGCGATCGGGGAAGATCTCCAGCCAAAGCAGGGCAGGACTTGAGAATAAAGCAATATTTCCCCCCCTGGACAAAGAGCAGGTTCTTTCTTTTGCCATCGGCGGCCGTCTAGTCTTGTGGTGAGTTGCCACAACTGGTGCCGAACGTGGGGCTCGAAGCCACGAAAGGTTCCCAAAAAGCTGGAAGAACCACTCAGGGAGCATGTGGCCGATGAATCCCACGCAGAGACAGACCCGTCAGGCTTGGCGTTCGCTGTGGAGTCTCCGAAACACAGGATTCTACAGGCCAGGGATGCAGTTTTCTCCTTTGGACTCAAAAAACCCATCGGAGTGCTGCAAAGAACCCCCCCGAACAGCAGGCAGCTCCCAGAGAAAGTGACCACGTGTTCATGGAAAACTAACCCTGGGAACCGAGACTGGAAGCTCTTTTTGCACCAAAAAGGGTCAGTCTCAGGCAAAAGGAGTGATTGGGAAAGAAGAGAAAGGAACGCTAGATTTTCGGTGAGTACCACCTTTGGTTTTTTAAGGGAAAATCTTTTTAAGGGGCATTAAAACCTCACAGAAAAGAGTTTCTCCTTTCACAGAAGGTTTTTGCTTTCAGAGTAAGCCTTCAAAGTGCTTTCTTCCGGCAGCCTGGGAGAGGGTGGAAAAGGAAACTGTTTCCCCTTTTGGTTTTTTTTTTTTTTTTCTCTCTCCAGCGAGGTTTTTTCCTTTCGGTTTCTCAGTCACAGATAAAAGGAGACATAGAAACTCAAAATCTGAGCCAAAAATGGGTGCTAGGCTGTCTATGTCTCAACAAAGAGCCTATTATCAAATTTTAAGTATCTCAGAGGATGCGAAAACCCATTTTTCCAAGAAGCAATTAAAAAATTTCCTTCGGTGGTTATTTGCTCAATTTCCAGATGTATCATCTGAGCAACTAAGCTCCCCAGAATTTTGGGAAACTGTTTTAAAAATATTGTCTCAATCAAGCTCCCCTAATGATAAAGAAAAAGCAAATTTTGCTCTTTGGAGCTTGCAGATTCTATTTGCAATGCAAAAACAAAATGAAAAGAAAAGAAAACCAATTCCTTGTGGACTTTCCCCAGTTTCCTCAGTTTCTCCCTATCCTGACCCCAAAATCCCTTCCCCAGAATCAAATATTCCTTGAGAAACCCCTAAACTTTCCCCAAAACTCCCTTCTTCCCCAGCTGGTAAACCCCAGGATAGGTTTATTTTTGCAGGCACTTCAAGTGCACAAAACCCTCATCTTAGTGAATCCCAAGCTAGTCTTAATTCAGAAGGGGGAGTCACAAGATGGAGGGGATTCCTTTGTCCAAAATGGCCAAAGCCATGTGCTCCCGAGCCACGAAGAGTTGCTTCCTTTGTCTGTCCCTCCTTCCCTTCTTCTCCCCAGACCCCTCCTTCTCTTTGGTGCCACCCCCAGCACTGCCCTCTCCTCTGACTCTGCCCCCTACCCTCAAACCTCTGCCCTCCAACTCCGCCCCGTGTGACTCAAGCCTCCAGCCCCTCCCTGCCCCTGGTTCCCACGGTTTCCTGCCCACAGTCCCGGTTCCCACACCCGGGGGAAGGGGGGGGGGGGGGAAGAGCTGGGAACCTGGAAGCAGGAAATTATCCTGGCTTCTCTGCCACCCCTGTCACATACCTACGGTCAAAAAGAGGGGGTACTGTCCACAGTAATTGGGACACCTTCCCCCAACAAGCGATTCAGGATTTGTGCAAAGCTCAGGCCAAATTTGGATGAGAAAGTGAATACTTTCACAGCCCTTTAAAAGCAAATCTAGCAGGGAATCTTGTTGTTCCCTTTGACCTCCGGCAGCTTTTTTCTGCCCTCCTTTCATCCACACAGTTTAGGCTTTGGGACTCCACATGGAAAAAAAGATTAAGAGATTTACTCGCAGAGCTTTGGCAAAATCCTGAAACAGCTGTTGATAATAATAATTTGCCAATTCGATTAGAACATCTATGTGGTGATGGTGAATGGGTTGCAGCACTCAAGCAAGCTCAAGAAATTCCTTTAGCTGTTTTAGAATGCATTAAAGAGACTGCTTTCAAATCATTCTTTTCAATCCAACCTGATGGGTCCTTCCAACCTTACAGTAAAATAAAGCAGCTTCCATTAGAACCTTTTGTAATGTTTGTTGAGCGATTAACTAGAGCTGTCGAGTTACAGGTTAAGAATGAAGGAGCCCAGGAACAGGTCCTGGAGGAGATGGCACTGACCAATGCAAACGAACAGTGCAAGGCAGCCATCCTCAGCCTGCCCCTGGAACCGGCTCCAACCTTAGATGACATGCTGCATGTTTGTACCCAGAAAGTCACTTTCATGACAGCACACCTCAATCACAGTTCCAGAGATGCATTCAGACCACGGCAAAGAGCTGCTGCCGCAGATGCCATGCCACCTGTGCCTGCACCACAGCCACTACCCAAAAGACGAGCAACGTGTCTCCTGTGCGATCAGGCTGGACATTGGGCAGCTCAATGCCCTTTAAAGAAGCAATTTCTGGACTTTCAGGACAATGGGGGCGAGGGGGTTTTAAAAGTTCAAAGGGAATTTTTCAAAAAACTAAAATGTCAGGGCTCACTTGCCCAGTGTGCCGACATAAATAGGGCAAATCCGAGGGGGGGGAGAAAAAACTAAAAAATGCAAATGTTAAATTAAATAATCCTGTTATAACCAGTTCTACCTTTCAGCAGAAGTCACCAGATATGACCCTTTCAGATCATGACGTAAGGAGACCCTGTCTAACCACAGAATGTCTCCAAAAGCCTTTTAGGTTGCAACTGACAGAGTCCTTGCACCTAAGTGACACAGACTGGCATTTAGGTTCATTGGATCTACAGGTGCTAGGCTCCTGGCAACATGTTGGCAGTAAGTATGTCATCCTTGGGGACACCAAGTACACACCGAGAGAGATCGAGATCCTTCCTGGTCTCGTCTCATTGAACCCTTAACAACTAGTTCTTGGGTTGCGCTGTGTCCTTCCACCCTTGTTTCTGCCTAAGGGGCAGATAATAGCTCAGGCAATTCCAGCACCTGACCCGTTCCCTGGAAAAAACAGCACAAGGAACAAACACCTTGAGGTTTGCCCTGCACGAGTTATTGGGAGGGACAAACTCATAATAGGGTTTGAGGTCCGTCACAGTGGGGAAATAATAAACCTCAAAGGAGTTTTGGACACAGGCACGAATGTAACGATTGTACCAGAAAGAATGTGGCCCTCACATTGGGAACTGAAAAATGTGGCTGGACACGTAAAAGGTGTAGGGGGGATGAAATAGGCTAAACAATCAAAAGGTGTTGTGCAAATTAAGGGGCCAAACGAACAATTAGCTACACTGCATCCATTTGTTTTAGATTATTCAGAGCCCTTGTGAGGGAGAGACCTGATGGCCCAGTGGGGGGTCACGATTGGCATTCCAGATGCCCCCCCAGTTTTTCAGGCTGCAGCCACTGAAGAGCACCCTACCCAGAAATTCAACTGGAAAACTGATTCACCAGTCTGGGTAGAGCAGTGGCCGCTCAGTAAAGAAAAATTGAGGGCGCTTCAGGAGCTAGTAGATGAACAGCTAGCTAAAGGCCACATTGTGGAAACCACGTCTCCGTGGAATTCCCCAGTCTTTGTTATCAAAAAGGCAAACAAAGGCAAGGGGTGGCTCCTCCATGATCTCCGTCAAATTAATAATGTCATTGAGGACATGGGATCTCTCCAGCCAGGGATGCCATCCCCAGTGATGCTCCCTCAGAATTGGAATTTGGCAATTATTGATATCAAAGATTGTTTTTTCCAGATCCCTCTGCCCCCTGACAATGCCCCATGTTTCGCCTTCTCGATCCCTACCCTCAACCGAGAAGCCCTGAGGAAAAGATACCACTGGAAATTTCTTCCCCAGGGGATGAAAAACTCGCCATCTATTTGTCAGTGGTACCTCTCTTCCCTGCCATCCCCAGTGCGCGCAGCTGTAGGAGAAGCCATCATCTTGCACTACATGGATGATGTGCTCGTGTGTGCCCCCAATGATGACTTACTGTCCCACACGCTTGACCTGACAATCGATTCTTTGGTTGCTGCAGGGTTCGAGCTTCAGGAGGAAAAGATTCAAAGGATGCCGCCTTGGAAGTACCTGGGTCTGGAGATTGGTAAGTGGATCACTTGTGCTGCAAAAATTAGTTGTCAAAAATAACATCAAGACCTTAGCAGATGTCCAGCAGTTGTGTGGGTCCTTAAATTGGGTAAGACCTTGGCTAGGTCTGACCACTGAAGACCTAGACCCCCTCTTTAATCTTTTAAAAGGGGGAGAGGAGCTAAGTTCTCTGAGGACCCTCACCCAAGAGGCAAGAGCAGCCCTAGAAAAGGTACAGGACTGTATGGCCACCAGACAGGCCAACAGGTGCAAATCAGACTTGCCATTCAAATTCATCATTTTAGGCAAATTGTCACACTTACACGGGATGATTGTTCAGTGGGAAAGAGTGGAAAAATCAAAAAAGGACAAAGACTGTAAGGATCCCCTCTTAATCATAGAGTGGGTTTTCCTCAGTCACCACCAGTCCAAAAGAATGACCAGGCCACAGGAACTGGTAGCAGAATTGATCCGGAAAGCCAGGACCTGGATCAGGGAGTTGGCAGGATGTGATTTTGAGTGTATTCACATGCCAATTGGGATAAACTCAGGCCAAATCACAAAAGCAATGTTGGAGCACCTGCTTCATGAAAATGAAGCTTTGCAGTTTGCTCTGAATAGCTACACAGGTCAAATTTCAATTCATCGGCCTGCTCACAAATTATTTAGGGAACAAATTCAGTTCAAATTGTCATTAATAAGTGTTCAGAGCAGGAGGCCCTTAAAAGCTCTAACCGTTTTTACAGATGCATCTGGAGCATCTCATAAGTCAGTAATAACAAGGAAAGATCCTCAAACTCAGCAGTGGGAAAAAGATATTGTAGAGGTGGAAGGATTGCCTCAGGTAGCTGAGTTGGCTGCAGTTGTTAGAGCTTTTGAAAAGTTTCCTGAACCATTCAAATTGGTCACAGATTCGGCCTATGTAGCAGGTGTAGTATCCAGAGCTGAACAAGCTGTACTGAGTGAGGTCTCCAATGCTGCACTTTTCAACTTGCTCTCAAAACTAGTAAATCTGATCTCCCACCGAGAGCAACAATTTTATGTGATGCACATCAGATCACACACCAGTTTGCCAGGATTCATAGCCGAGGGCAAATGGAGGGCTGATGCTCTTGCTGCGCCTGTGGAGATAGCCTCACTCCCAAACATCTTCGTACAAGCAAAAATCAGCCACCAGCTTTTTCGCCAGAATGCACCAGGCCTAGTCGGCCAGTTCCACAGGCTCGGGCAATTGTGTCAATGTGTCCCTCGTGCCAGCAACACACACTCCCAGCCCTAAGTGCAGGAGCAAACCCCAGGGGATTGAACAGCTGTGAGGTATGGCAGACAGACATGACCCACATCATGTCCTTTGGTAGGCAAAGGTATGTCCATGTATCTGTAGACACCTTTTCTGGAGCTGTCTATGCCTCTGCCCACACAGGGGAGAAGTCTAGTGATGCCATGAAACACCTAATACAGGCTTTCTCCTTCCTGGGCATCCCCAAATCAATAAAAACTGATAATGGACCCACGTACACATCCAAGGAGTTCAGAAGCTTCCTGCAGCAATGGGGAATAGAGCACAAAACAGGCATCCCCTACTCCCCGACAGGTCAGGCCATCGTGGAAAGGACCTACCAAAATCTCAAAAGGGTCCTCTACCAACAACACCAGTCTCTAAAATTAGAAACACCCCAAATCCAGTTGTCCAAAGCCTTGTTCACTCTGAACTTTTTAAATTGCACATTTGAAAATCTTAACCCACCAATTGTGCACCATTTCAGAGAGAACTGCCAACTGCAGCTGAAAGCAAAGCCACCAGTAATGGTAAAGGATCCAGCAACCAGGGAAACAGAGGGTCCTCCTGATCTGATCACCTGGGGTCATGGGTATGCCTGCATGTCCACTCCCTCAGGTCCCAAGTGGGTGCCAGCCAAGTGGGTGCAACCTTTCATCCCTAAAAGTGCAAAGCCACCTGCAGAGGCCCCACAAGTGGCCAGTGCTGCCTGGAGGAGGAGAAAGCGCCGAACCCTCTCCTCCTAATTATCATTTTCCCTTAACAGTATTTTTCTGAACAATATATCTGCACTAGATGTCATTTTTTTTCTTCTTATTCAACTTTAAAGGTACTCAAGGTCCAAACTCTGAACATGTCCAAAGGACTGCGCCTTCCTCCTTCTCAATTTAATAAGAAAGAGAGAAATGTTACAGTGTGTTAATTGGGTTTATATTGTGTTTCATTGGGTTTGTAATGTTTTCCCCTGTTCCCCTTGGAAACTGTATCACATGGTTTGTCCCTGCTCGGCAGTGCCCATCCTCCCACACTGAAATGTAACCCAACTCTGTTCCACTCCCACCTTATCCCTGATTGGGTAGTGGCTTGTCCCTGCCTCTAGGTCCTTCCCCCCTGGGAAAAAGCCCTGGGAGAGGGAGGGGTGGTCTCTTTCACCTGGACAGAAAGGCACAGAAGCCTACGGCTGTTTCGTTTCTTGGTGCACGATGTAGAAGGCCGAATCACGCTGCAGACACGTGTAAGGCAACGGTGCACGTGAATGGTCGTTCGTTGGTCAGTTCAGGAAACACGACGCGGAGCGCGAAGGCGAGATGCATGCCGACACAAATGTCTCTGCCTCAGCCCCAACCAATGGAGATCTGCTCAGCAGGCTTGCAGCCAGCACCCGCAGTTCAGCAGGTGTTGATGCCTGTACAGCCGAGTCTGTCGTGATTGATTCGGAGAAAGTACACAAGGTTCCCCTGGATGCCTTTGGTCCCTTGGGTGATGGCATGAGTGCCTTCCTGATGGGGAGGTCCAGTGCCACCATTCAGGGTATCATGGTGCACCTGGGACTGACTGATGCGGATTTTTCAGGGCAGATTCACGCAATGGTCTCCACACCCACCCCCTCTGACTATCCCAAAAGGCACATGAATTGCTCAACTTGTTCCTTTTAAGTCTTCTGTTTCCAGGACCGAGGACCGGCAGTGAGGTGACGGCGGCTTTGGCTCTACTGGGCCGCCTCAAGTGCACTGGACTGCTGTCCTGACCAAAGACCGTCCTGAGACGCTGTGTACCGTGTCCATGGTTAGTGCCACACCGTCAGAGGTTCACCTTCCCGGCCTCCTAGATACCGGGGCCGACGTGAGCATTCTCTCCCTGGCTGATTGGCCCCCGCAGTGGCCTTTGAGCCTGGCAAAGACATCAATCTCGGGCCTAGGAGGAACGAAGCAATGCTACGTGAGCCAGAATCCCGTGGTCATCACGAACCCGGAGGGACAGACCGCCATAATTTGGCCTCATGTTACTGAGATTGCTCAGAACCTCTGGGGGAGGGATGTTTTGGCTGCGTGGGGGGTGCGACTGGGGACAGATTTTTGATTGGGGCCATTGTGATGAAGGGCACAGAGTGTCCCACACCTCCTTTACGGTGGCTGGTGGACAGAGCCATCTGGGAGAACCCATGGTCCCTCCCTCATGACAAGCTAGTCGCCCTTCATGAACTTGTACAGGAGCAGTTGGACCAGGGGCATCTGGAACCATCTACCAGTCCCTGGAATACTCCCGTCTTTTGTATCAATAAGAAGTCTGGGAAATGGAGGTTGCTACAAGACCTCCGAAAGATCAATGCCGTGATGGAAGGCATGGGGACATTGCAGGTGGGCATGCCATCGCCTGCCATGCTTCCCACGGACTGGCCGGTCCTCATTGTGGATCTGAAGGATTGTTTTTTTACGATCCCTCTGCATCCCGATGACAGACCAAAATTTGCCTTCACGGTACTAACAATAAATATTGCTGAGCCCGCACAGCGGTATCAATGGAAATTTTTGCCTCAGGGCATGCAAAATTCCCCAGTGTTATGCCAATGGTATGTAGCCTGTGCCTTGTCTGGAGTTCGCAAGCAGTTTCCTGATGCTCACGTCTATCATTATATGGACAACATTTTGGTGGCTGCACCCACCCAGGATGAGCTGCTGAGGATACAGCCTCAGTTGTTGAATGCTCTGCATTCACATGGACTGCAGGTGGCTCCAGAAAAGGTACAACAACAACCTCCCTGGAAATATTTGGGAGTCGAAATTCTGGAACGGACAATCCGTCACCAGGAGGTGCAATTTGTGCAATCAGTGAAGACACTGAATGATGCTCAGAAGCTGGTAGGTGTTATCACTTGGTTATGTCCTTACTTGGGACTGACCACTGCACAACTGTCTCCCTTGTTTGAATTGTTGAAAGGGGACACGGATTTAAAGTCACCTCGTGAACTGACCCCTGAGGCACGAAAAGTGCTGGAGGAGGTTCAGCAAGCTGTTTCGGCTCACCAGGTGTACCGCATTGAACCTTCCATTGATGTCACTGTGTTCATTACCACTCCTGATTTACATCCTACAGGTATCATCAGCCAATGGAATGATGATTGGACTGATCCTCTGCACGTCTTGGAATGGGTCTTCCTGCCTCATCAGCCGCATAAGACGGCGACAGCGCTGTTTGAATTGATTGCGCGCTTGATAATCAAGTGCCGGCAATGCTGTTTGCAATTGATGGGTGCAGATCCCTCAAAGATCATACTCCCGGTTCAGAGGGAGGAATTTGATTGGAGCTATGCGAACAATGTTGTGCTGCAAAGTGCTCTCGAGGGTTTTTCAGGGCAGATCACTTATCATCTGCCTAGCCACAAGCTATTGCAAGTGGCAAAAAATACTCAGTTTTCTCTAAGACCCAAAAATTGCCAAGGGCCAGTGCAAGGACCCACCGTCTTCACTGACGGTTCGGGCAAGACAGGAAAAGCCATTGCTACCTGGCGGGATGGATCTGAGTGGTAGGTATTGGAAAGCCATGAGGATGGGTCAGCCCAGCTGGTTGAACTAAGGGCTGCTGTCATGGCATTTGAGAAATTTTCCCAGGAACCTTTCAATTCGATCATGGATTCCACCTACGTTGCCGACATCGCACAGCGATTGAGTTATTCAGTTTTGAAGGAGGTCGGTAACCCTGCCTTGTTTAATTTACTGAAGGCCCTATGGTGTGCAATTCAGGCCAGAGTTCATCCATACTAGGTTCTGCATGTACAGAGTCACACTAACTTGCCAGGATTTGTAGCTGAAGGTAACACAAGGGCTGACAAGTTGGCTAACCCAGCGTGGGTAGCCCCTCAGCCTGACGTGCTCGCGCAGGCCAAGGCATTGCATGGGTTTTTCCACCAAAATGTGCATACGCTGCAGAAGCAGTTCCAATTGACAGCCACTGAGGCTCGTGAGATTGTCGAGTCATGCGACAACTGTCACACCCTTGGTGCGCCATTGCCGGCAGGGGTTAACCCCAGAGCCCTTAAAGCCTTGGAGCTTTGGCAGACCGATGTCACCCAGGTCACCGAGTTTGGCCAGCTCAAGTATGTGCATGTCACGGTGGACACGTTCTCCTCTGCGATGTGGGCTTCTGCTCACACAGGAGAGAAAGCCCGCGATGTCATTGCCCACTGGAGGCAGGCTTTTGCTGTCCTTGGCATACCTTCTGCTGTGAAAACCGACAATGGTCCTGCTAATGCCTCACAGAAGGTATGGCAGTTCCTACAGTCATGGGGTGTGTCACACAACTTTGGCATCCCTCATTCTCCGATGGGACAGGCGATTGTAGAATGCAATCACGGTACACTCAAGTGTGTTCTTCAAAAACAAAAATGGGGAATGCAGGGTGAAACCCCAAACAGTCGGTTGGCAAAGGCTTTGTACACCATCAATCACCTTATGGTGCCGCAGAACTCAAATAATCCTGTCATTTTGAACCATCATCTCTCATTGCAGGCTTCGGATGGCGTGCAACAGCCTCGAGCGAAGGTTTGGGTCCGAAATTTAGTCACCAAGCAATGGGAAGGACCCTATGATCTTATCGCTATGGGGTGTGGGTATGCGTGCGTGTCCACAGATACAGGGACATGCTGGCTACCTTCAAAGTGTGTCCGTCCTGACCTGCGACCACAGAGGCATAATTCGGCTGACAGGCAAGGTGGAAGCCGTGATCAACTTGAAAGTCACCAAGTGGATGAATCCTCGAGTGATCGCTCTGATGATTCCTCCACAGACAGTGATTGAATTTGTATATATTCCCTTTGTAAATTTGTTCATTTTTCTTTTTCTGTTTTTCTTTTTTGTAAAGTTAAAAGGGTGAGATGTCACCCTGGTTTTTCTGAGTTTTTTTAAAGCCTTCTGATTGTTTGTAAGATGGAGTCAGTCTCTTTAGCTTCTGCACAATATTAAGAGCAGTTTTCGCTTTTTCTAACACATGGTAACATAAACAAACCTTTTGTTTTTCATTCCCTGTCCTTTGTTTACATATTTCTAACCTGAAAACAACTGTAACTGACAGCTGGTCTGGCCACTGGGCTGGGAGGTGATAACCCCAGAAGCCAATCCACAACCAGTCCCACAAATGTATAAAAAGTAAGAAATAAACAGGCAGAAGGGCTCTCGGGCTTGGTCTCTCTGAGGAGCAACTCTGCCCTGCAAATCTCTGGTCTCTGTGTGATTGCTTTGCGTGCCACAATCACACACTGCAACAAATGATCTAACAAAATTAAAACAATCCTTACAGTCATCTTTGTTGGCATTGGGAATGAGTCAGTGGCAGGTTTCAAAAGTGTTGCCAAGTTGGGAAAAAGCAGAGGACCAAGACCACAGGTTAATCATAGATGCACTTGCTATGGCTCAGAGTAATGTGTCTTTGGCTTTTAGCTGTATACAGGCGCAAATATGGTTGCAATCAACAGCTGCCTTGATTATAAGAGAAGGAAGCGAAGAAGCCTTTCCAATGGAAATCCATACAGCTGTCTGGGAGAATGCTACTGATTTTGAAAAGAAATTTCAATCTTGGTGGACTTTGGTAAACTTTACCTATGATCCAATTGCTAGCATGGCTACTGCTTTTGTGCTCATTGTACGCAATGCTACAGTTCATGTTATTCACCCCATTATAGCATTAGGACTGAATCATGAGAGATCAGTGCTCTACCCTTCAGAACACAGAACATGGGCACAGAAAGTGGATGAGAAATGGCAAACTGTGAATCTGGAATCTTGTGTTACCCAGGAACAACAAGGGTTCATTTGTGAAAGTAACACAATCAATGCTCAAGATATATGCCTTGATACTGAACGGGGTGTCTATCACTTTGAAATTCATCCGAATGCTAGTCAAAAAACTGTACTTGTATATATTGGTCAGGGTTGTGTGTGCTTGAGAAATGCATATGCTTTTATAGAAATAGGGATAATGTAACTTTGCTTAGCAAGAATCATTCTAACATCTGTATTTGTAACTTTGTCAAAATTTTAGGGTGTGACTTCCTGTATTCAGCACCAGTTGTGTCCAGGCAGCTAGTTAAGTCCGACAATACTATATATCACAGGCTGTCACCCACACCTATTGGGATGAATCTCACTTTAGTAAAACAATTAATTAATCATCAGGACCTTGTAAAAATTCTAAAAGATATCCAGGAAACTGGAGAGAAAACTTTAATTACTGTCCATTGTTACAGTGTGTTAATTGGGTTTATATTGTGTTTCATTTTTATATTGGGTTTTGTAATGTTTTTCTATTGTATCCCCTGTTCCCCTTGGAAACTGTATCACGTGATTTGTCCCTGCTCGGCAGTGCCCATCCTCCCACACTGAAATGTAACCCAACTCTGTTCCACTCCCACCTTATCCCTGATTGGGTAGTGGCTTGTCCCTGCATCTAGGCCCATCCCCCCTGGGAAAAAGCCCTGGGACGGCCGGGGGCTCGGGCTCTCTGGCGCCAGACGGGGACGGGAACAGAGCTCCGTACTGAGCTCAGGCTGGCAGGGGCAGGACCCCTAAGAATAAAGCTGTAATATCCCCCCGGACAGAGAGCAGGCTCTGTGCCTTTTGCCATCGACGGTCATCTTGGTCTCTCTAAAGAACCACCACAGTCCATCACGACACAAAGGAAATAAACAAGGTTCTGAAAAGAGTGAAACAAGATGCAAGTCACAATTAGTGGGACTCACTCTTTGGATGGTCACCTACTACAACTGGGATCCTAAATGCATTATGTCACTCCATCATTGTTTTACTAATATTAGTTAGTATAAGTTTTGTGCTGTCTTTTGTAATGCTTATTTGGAATTGGAAAATGTTACAATGAATAGCAATATTAACCTCTTTATCCCAAGCACACAGCAAGGCATTGAGAGACACATATTGTAAGGACTGGAATTCATACTGAGTAAAAGAATTTACTGCCTTATTGAAAAGGGGGGACTGAAACATGAGATTGGAAACTAGAGGATATTAATCATAGAAATTAGAAGATATTTATTAAGAATAGGTATTCAGATTATGTGTATTGCTTAATACTTGCTGCTCTTTGTACTGTGTTAGTTGCCTAAGGAGGGAAGAGACAGGACTATGCGCAAGAACAATAAGGAGGAATGCAAGGATGTCTGACAAGGGGAAGGACATTTGCCAAAACAGGAGACAAGAATACAAGATTACCAGAGACACTAAGATAAGGAGGCTCCTCAGGCCCCAGGACCAGATAAGGCCTGTTTCATAGCTTGGACTATCATCAGAGGATCAGTGAGCATGCATAAGGCAGCGGGGTCAGAAGTTCATCTCAAGAGGAAGACAACTTTACCTCATCCTTTGGGACCCCCGAGATGACCACCAGAGACAACTGCACAGGAGCCAAGGACTGATAAGACGATTAGCATAGGAAGCAGAGAGGAGGGGAGCCAAGGAATGAATATACATAGGTGTATTGTGAAACTTGATGCATATGTAACATTCTAGAGGTTAAAAGAAAATGTGAATGAGCAAGGGGTGCGCATGCCTTTGGGAGCTATCCCTCATTTCATCCAGTGCTGAATAAATCACATACCTACTTTAAAACTCATTTTGTCTCTGAGTTTTAGAGTCTTTCCACGTGTCAATACTAGTGGATGAAAGTGAAAAAAACCCAACCATTTATTGACAGAGTGCCCACATGGCACGGGAAGAAAAGGTGAATAAATACTAGATATTGAATTGTCAGACATTAACCCCCCCACCCCTACACTGGAACAAAAAAAACCCAAAATGACAGGGTGTAAGAGTCTGTCTGAAGTTCCCCTCATTTGCCTCACGATCGTCATAAGGACCCTGAGGACCCCACTGCAGTTCTGGCCTGCTCGAGGTGGATGTTTGCCAATCATCTGCAGGCCCATTTTCCTGTGTCACCACGCCACGGTACACTGGCTTTGAGCAGTGCAATGGTAGTTCTGTACCTGAAGATTACACCTGCTTCACGGTCCCTGCTTCACGACAATAGCCTATGAATTTCCCCACCTCTTGGCCAAGGGAACTTTCTGGGGTAATTTTGGTGGTCCCCCACGGAAAATCCTTCATCTGCTTTGCAATCATCGTGACAGACAGAGATCAAAACCCCCTTCCAAGGACTGAGATTGAGACCCCTATATGAAGCCCCTCTCAAGGACTGAGACATCAGACCCCGACAACCCCAATACGGGGGGTCTGGGGCTGACTTAACTGAAGCGAGATGTTTGTCTGGAGGCGTGATCGTTGGACCAAGAAGACAATGGCTCTCGCTTACTGCTAAGAACATAGACTACCTGTTCCCCCTCGGGAGCTTCAATACATTTACCTGTTCCCCCCATGACTGAGGACTATAATAAAAACCCCTGAGTTAACCAGAGATTTGGAGAGAGACTCTCCCTGATGTGACAGGCGGACCCATTGACCGGACCACGAGGACTCCGTCTCCACGTTTGGTAACTATATCCCCCCTTTCCTCTCTCTCTCTCTCTCTCTCTCTCTCACTCTTAATCCCTCTATCGCATTTGCTATGGTCAATCCATAAAAGGTGCATTTGTTTTAATGCTGAAATCCCCTCTGTGTTGTGTTTTGCACTCTGAGATCAGTAAACGAGCCATCACGACCCCCGCTTGTACGAGTGGATCGTGGCATTAAATTGGCGTCACGGACAGGATTCTGATAGACGGAGGGGTTTGCAGGGTTGTGTGTAGTCTGTAATAGGGGAAGGACTTTTCGCTCCAGCCGCACCTAGCCTGTCATTCCCGGAAGGGTTGAACAGAGCTAGAAAGCAAGGGGGGTGACTCGAATTTCCCACAAACTGCACACGCCTAAGTGATAAGCACCCCATACTCAGTTGAGGGTTCTGTCTTCAGAATTTCACAAAAGATCTCTTAGTGCAAAAAGGGGAAACTGTTTTTGTGTTTGTATGTCTCCTGACTGTCTGGGAAAGAAGGGACAACCTGAAGAAGCTAAGCAGGGCCTCCCAGGCAGATTTTGTCTCTTCACCCACTCAGGGAAGCGAAGGGAGACACAGCCGAGCTGTGTGTGTGTGTGTGTGTGTAACTAAGTATTTCCTCCCTGTTGTGGTTCTGATCCCTTCACAAAATGACTGAAAATCTTAGTGCAAAAGACAAAGCTGCATTTTATGCATTACTTGCTAAACACAATGCCAAGCCTTCTCCGGGAGGAGAAGAGTGGGCACAATGTAATTGGTTTAATTTGGGAAATATTATTGATAGAGTATGCTCTTTACAACATGAAACAAAATTTAAACTGGGTGCTACCTCCGCTGAGGTGTAGCGACCTGGTTCAGGAACGACACGGCAGCCACACTCAGGCTGCTCGGTCCATCAGCTCACAGACACCAGTGTGGTGGACGGCTAATGGCGTTTATTAACTGGTTACATGGAGTTATAAAACCTCTGTTTGCTACATCACATCCATCTGCTTACGTTACAGGTTAGGTATTGCTTATCTTATCAAGGACACTAACCAACTAAGAGTTGAGGGAGGGGTTCTGTCTGCCCGTACAACGCGATATCTTCCGACCGCCTGTCCCTAATCTCCCACATTTCCCCCCCCTCTCATGACTAAATAAAAAAGTATAAAAGTATAAATGTTATAAAAGTATAAATGTTATAAAAGTATAAATGTTATAAAAGTATAAATGTTATAAAAGTATAAATGTTATAAAAATACAAAAGCTGTTAAAGTTAGTATAATAGGATACAAAAATAATATAAAATGTTAGTAACAAACACACTTCACGATAATTGCATGCGTTCGACAAATAGGATGTCGACTTTGTCTAAACGTCTTCTAACAAACGACACTAACTTGTTCAAAATGCAAGGCCCAAAAATCAATGTCAGGAGTATCATGGTGAGAGGGCCTATTAATGTGGGAACAAGGGTGGCTAGCCATGGGGACTGATTGAACCATGACTCGAACTATCCTTGTTGGGCCTCTTTCTCTCTCTTTCTCTGGGCCAGTCTTCTTCTCAGTTCGGCCATGGAGTCTCGCACGACTCCGGTGTGGTCTGCATAAAAACAGCATTCTTCTCTCAAGGCGGCACACAGGCCTCCTTGCTGCATGAGCAAGAGGTCTAGTCCTCACCTGTTTTGCAGGACGACTTCCGAAAGCGAGGAGATAGATCTTTCTAGAGAGGAGATGGATTTTTCAATTCTCAGTAAGTCTTCGTCAATTGTCATTTGCAGCTGAGAAAGTCTTTGATGTTGGGTCATGAGAGCTGAAACACTTGTGGCTGTGCCAGTGGCTCCTAGGCCAAGGAGCATTGCAATGGTTATACCTGTCATTACTTCTCTTTTGCGGAGCAGGATGGTTTCTTCTAAAAAGCGATACATTTCTTCTTCTTGGTGATACAGGACTCTAGGAACAATCAGAACTTGGACACAAAAGTCAGCAAGGTTATTGAATTTGCTAAGGTACTCACAGGGAGTTATTCCGATTTGTTGACAGACTCACATTCCTGATAGGAACGGAACTGCCCACTTGTCAGTCTTTTGACTAGGTTGGATGAACTCAGTACAGATATTTCCTATCTGCTTTGCTACGGTTATACTGCTAAAGCATTTGCTTCGGCCTGTGACTTGACTCAGGGTAATTTCTCTCTGGGGGGTGTCCTACTTACAGTTGTGTGGATTGTTTGCTGCAGAGTATTTAAAAGGAGCATCAAGGGCGACACTCTCATAAAAAGGAGGTTCTGCATTATAACATAACTAGCATGATTTTGTAAAGTTTGGATTGGATTGGTTCAAGGACAAAAAGGTAGCATTTAACACACTAAGAAACAGATTGTAAGGATCTGACTTAGGTTTTTGGTAGATAGCTAAAGGACGGGATGAGGAGGAGGTGCCAGATGTGGCTTCTCTCTTTTGTCTGCGTGCTGCGAGATTCTGATAGGGTTTGAATGATTGGGGCACTGAAGGTGGGAGTCTGATAATTTGCACGTTTGCCCAATTTAAATGCCTGGCTGCATTTAAAGCATGCTATTTTTATTTTCTTCTAGTCTTTGAGGGGAGTTCGTTCTGACTTCCCCTCAGCCCAAGTAGAAACATTGTTGTTACTGATTTTATATACTGTTACTTCTTCTTTGTCAGAGCCGGAGCCAGAGCCGGCAGCAGAGGACTGGCTGTCCCAGTCCCAGCTGAAGTCTGGTTCAGAGCCGGAAGTCGACTGACTGGCTGCTTCAGGGCTCTGGGGCTTTTTGGTCGGGCTCCGACCCGGCCCCTTTCCCTCAGGACTGGGCTGTCCCTTCCCTCTGGGCCCGTGCCCCTTTCCCTCAGGGCTGGGCCACTCCTTCCCCCTGGGCCCCCGCCCCTTTCTCTCAGGGCTGAGCCGCTCTCTGCCCCTGCGCTCCCCCCGCCTCCTGCTGTGGGAGCTTCTTGCCTTAGAAAAACGTGCTTTTTGGCAAAGATTGGCTTCAGCTCTCTCTTTGCGCTCTCTTCCCTTTTTCTGCTCGCGCGCCCCTGCATTCGCAAACGAGCTCTCTTTGTTTTCAGCGCTATCTTGAGGCGCATAAGCTGGAGGTCCCTCCCCCACTTTTTCAGCATTCCTAGCTTTTTCAGCTAGACCGCTGTAAAATGACTGCATCTGTTTTATCTCTTCAGTGAGCGGCCTTGAGCCCGGGGGCCTCGAAGCAAGCTCTTGACCTTCTGAGCTTGAGCCCATACATTCAGCCAAACTGACTTCATCAACACTCTGAGCATTATCACTAACATTCAGAGTACATTCTTTTACAGTCTGAAAATTCTCAACAACAGTTCCCTCTGAGAAAGTTTGCGTTGCTGCTGCGATACCTAATTGGGGGGAAACCTTTAAACAATTTCGCGCAGCTCTCCAGGTGTCTTGTTCCTGCAACGCCTTCTGTAATGATTTTACGACCCTTCCCTATGCTTTAAGATTTTTCCCTGAGCTGGAAGACATTGTGTCTTCGGCAAGAGCTTTAGTACATTGATCCTAAACATCTGGGTGGAGGATATCCACCGGACGATCAATAATACTAAGTTGCAAAAGCCTCGTCACTGCGAGGGTAAAATCTTTTGCTTTACAATCAATTCCCCACTGCTTATGAATCTGAGAAACGACCGTCACGAGAGCTTCCATCTTCTGCGTGGATCTGGAGGCGTCCCTCCCGCCGAGCTGGACCAGCCGCTCGGCCGTCGTTCACCCGTCCAGGCGACTCCCGATCTCCTGGGCAACTCCCGGGGTTTCGGCACCACTTGTTACCTCTGCTGAGGTGTAGCGACCTGGTTCAGGAACGACACGGCAGCCACACTCAGGCTGCTCGGTCCATCAGCTCACAGACACCAGTGTGGTGGACGGCTAATGGCGTTTATTAACTGGTTACATGGAGTTATAAAACCTCTGTTTGCTACATCACATCCATCTGCTTATGTTACAAGTTAGGTATTGCTTACCTTATCAAGGACACTGACCAACTAAGAGTTGAGGGAGGGGTTCTGTCTGCCCGTACAACGCGATATCTTCCGACCGCCTGTCCCTAATCTCCCACAACTGGGCAAAAACAAAACTATCCTCTGCTCAGTTTTGGGAGCTTGTCTTTCAGCAGCTGTAGAAAGTCGCTTTAAGCGAAGAAGTGAGGAAAAAGCTATAATAGACTCCCTACAAAACCTAGTTGAAATTTTGCAAAAACAATTAAATGAAGAAAGGAATGAGATCTATGCACTGAGAGCTGCCCTTAGAGAGGAACGTGTTAAAAACTCTTATAATGTTGATTCCTCTATGGAAACAGAGGAGAAGGAAACTCCTCACATTAAACAAATTTATCCCCATAAGGAACTTGAAGCAGTCAAAAACTGCGGGGAAATCTGCTGTCCTCACTTGAGACCCTTGGTTAAAACAGAATATAATTACATAAATGATGAAGATTTTGAACCACATATCACAACCAAACATATACCATACAGCACTACTGAACTGGCTAAGCTAAAAAAGGAATACAGCCGCCTCCCACAAGAATCGGAGACAGAGTATGTCTTCCAAGTGTCCCTCACTGGTGGAGATCAAATTAAATTAACTGAACATGAGGCCAGTGGATATCGGGGACATGGAGTTTTCTTGACAACAGGAAATAAACATATTCCGTGGTCCCTGACTCATTTTGCAGCTTATTGGGCAGGGGGGCTTAGCCCCTTGGAAAGGGGCGATCCTTTGGCTATAATCGGTGGCCCTGACCAACTGCTAGAAAACATTCACAAAGCTGCCTGCTTGCAAATGATACATGAAAGAAAATTAATTTCTGGCTATGAATCGCCAAAGCAATTACCAGTGAAGCCAGAACTGATGACCCCTTTGATTCGGGGGCTTCCAGAATCACTCAAACCTACAGCAATTACTTTACAAAAAACCATAACGGCATTAGGTCCTGTGGAAAGGCTGGATAGATTCCTTGGAAACCCAAGCAACCAAACTGGATCTACCGATCCTGGGTTTGCTCCATATTCAATCCCCTCTCAGTTGCCAGCTTTTCAATCTGATTCATCTGCCGGTGATCATAAAGTTTGGACTGGGAGTCTGCTTGTAGCAGATCTCATTAATTACAGTAAAAAGTATGGACCTGTAAAAACCCCAGAGGACACTTCTATTAGGCTTTCCCAAGGGTACAAACATTCCCTCACCCTAGCTCAGGATGCCCAAGAGTTAGAAAATATACCCATAGGTCACAATGTAGCTGTTTATCAATACATTGATGATATCCTTGTGGAAGGAGATGAAATAGAAGAAGTAGGAGATGTCCAACAGAAAATAATCTCTCACTTAGAAAGTCTTAATTTGCAGGTTACCTCAGAGAAAATTCAAAAACCTTCTCAGGAAGTGAAGCTTTTGGGAATTTGGTGGAAGGGAGCTATGACATGTATTCCACCCACCGGATACCCTAACCTCTTTAGATCAGATTAAAATGCCTGAATCCAGGAAAGATCTTCAGCAAGCTCTAGGACTATTAGCGTTCTGGAGAAAACACATTCCAGATTTCTCAATAATTGCCAGGCCCCTTTACGACTTACTGAGGAAAGGGGTTAAATGGGATTGGACCCCTGCTCAAGAAGAAGCACTACAACTGCTGATTTTTGAAGCAACAGCTCATCAGGCATTAGGCCCTATCCATCCTACAGATCCTTTCCAGGTAGAATGGGGATTTGCTTCCTCAGGGCTATCCATACACATATGGCAGCAAGGTTCTGAGGGTTTGATGAAATCTGCTGGGTTTTATTCCCATAGTTTCAAAGACGCTGAAAAAAGATATACTACCTGGGAAAAAGGATTGTTTGTGGTTATCTTAGCTCTCATAGAAGTGGAGAAGGTTGCACAACAACAACCAATTGTCTTGAGAGGCCCTTTTGAAGTTATTAAAACAATCACTACTGGGACCCCCCCACCTGACAGGGCAGCCCAGGGGGCCTCAGTAAGAAAGTGGTATGCTCAGATTGAACATTACTGTAACATCTTCTCAATAACTGAAGAAGCTGTGAAAGGTGTGAATGATAAATGGGTGGTAAATGGGTGCCACAAAATCACTGCTTTTTGCCCTACACCTCCAAGCATAATTCCCTCACCACAGGGACCTGATGATCCTAAGAATCCTGCACATTACCCTGGACAACCTGCTCTGGTGGACCTTCCTACTGTAGGGGCAGTACCCCTAGTGCTGAAAATCCCTCTGAATAATTATGCATGTATAGTCTTTGATGCCCTAGGGAAAGAGCATCAGATAAATTACACACTGGACAATTCCATCATTCTAATTTTCTGCCTCTTAGTGGCAGATTTTGTTGTGTTTGCTTTTCACAGGAGAACTCCGGGGGACATTAAAGATCATCTGAACCATGATAAGACTAGTGATACTTTTCTGTATCCTAGCACAACCCCATGGCCAGAATTTTTCGGAATGGCCTTGGTCCCAAGCTTTTGTTCACTCTACCGGATCCATGGGAAATGTGGAAGATTTAAACCTATCAACTCTTGTTATGCATGAAAATCAGATATACACTAGGCAGGAATGGGAAAACCAAAAAACCTGGCAGCTTCCAGGGATAGTGGGGGAAAAAATTAGTATAGGGTGCCGAATGATTAATGGAACCACCTATAGTAAAGCAATCTCAATCGGTGTTCGGACAAACCAAACGTATAAGCACAAAGAGGTCTGCACACATCCAAGCGTACAGGACTGTTGGAACAATTTCACACTGCCACAAACCATAGAAGTAGTTTGTCTTTGGGCCAAAAATACTGAAGAGCTTTCTTTCAAGTTTAAAATAAATATCACAGCCCAATCTACTAGAGCTCATACCACCACCACTCCAACCCAACCACCAGTTATGCTTGGCTCCAGACGTTAAGAGAAATAACCCACTCCCAGTCATCTTTGGACAAGCCAAAATCAGCCATCAGCTTTTTCACCAGAATGCACCAGGCCTAGTCCGCCAGTTCCACCTAACTCAGGAACAGGCTTGGGCAATTGTGTCAATGTGTCCCTCGTGCCAGCAACACACACTCCCAGCCCTGAGTGCAGGAGCAAACCCCAGGGGATTGAAAAGCTGTGAGGTATGGCAGACAGTCGTGACCCACATCATGCCCTTTGGTAGGCAAAAGTATGTCCATGTATCTGTAGACACCTTTTCTGGAGCTGTCTATGCCTCTGCCCACACAGGGGAGAAGTCTAGTGATGCCATGAAACACCCAATACAGGCTTTCTCCTTCCTGGGCATCCCCAAATCAATAAAAACTGATAATGGACCCACGTACACATCCAAGGAGTTCAGAAGCATCCTGCAGCAATGGGGAGTAGAGCACAAAACAGGCATCCCCTACTCCCCGACAGGTCAGGCCATCGTGGAAAGGACCTACCAAAATCTCAAAAGGGTCCTCTACCAACAACACCAGTCTCTAAAATTAGAAACACCCCAAATCCAGTTGTCCAAAGCCTTGTTCACTCTGAACTTTTTAAATTGCACATTTGAAAATCTTAACCTACCAATTGTGCACCATTTCAGAGAGAACTGCCAACTGCAGCTGAAAGCAAAGCCACCGGTAATGGTAAAGGATCCAGCAACCAGGGAAACAGAGGGTCCTCCTGATCTGATCACCTGGGGTCATGGGTATGCCTGTGTGTCCACTCCCTCAGGTCCCAAGTGGGTGCCAGCCAAGTGGGTGAAACCTTTCATCCCTAAAACTGCAAATCCACCTGCAGAGGCCCCACAAGTGGCCAGTGCTGCCTGGAGGAGGAGAAAGCGCCCAACCTTTTCCTTCTAATTATCATTATTCCTTAACAGTGTTTTTCTAAACAGTTTGCACTAAAAGTCATTTTTCTTCTGCAACTTTAAAGGTACTCAAAGTCTGAACTTTGAGCATCTCCCACGAACCGAGCCTTCCTTCTTAATTTAATAAGAAAAGGGGAAATGTTGTAATGCATTAATTTGGTTAATATTGTGTTTTATCGGATTTGTAATCTGTTTCGTGGTTTTTCCTTACTCATCTGTAACCTAACTCTTCCACTCCCACTCTCCCTGATTGGATGATGTCTTGTCCCTGCCTCTGGGCCCTGCCCCCTGGGGGAAAAAGCCCCCAGACTGGTGGGGCCGAGCTCTCTCTGGCCCGGAAAGCGATCGGGGAAGATCTCCAGCCAAAGCCGGGCAGGACTGGAGAATAAAGCAATATTTTCCCCCTGGACAAAGAGCAGGTTCTTTCTTTTGCCATCGGCGGCCGTCTAGTCTTGTGGTGAGTTACCACATAGGAGGGCTCTGCAGAAAGACCTGGACAGACTGGATAGATGGGCCAAGTCCAACATCATGAAATTTAACAAGTCCACGTGTTGGGTCCTGCACTTTGGCCACAACAACCCCCTGCAGCACTACAGGCTGGAGACAGAGTGGCTGGACACTGGCCAGGCAGAAAGAGACCTGGAGGTACTGGTCAACAACCAACTGAACATGAGCCAGCACTGTGCCCAGCTGGCCAAAAAGGCCAATGGCATCCTGGCCTGTATCAGGAATAGTGTGGCCAGCAGGACCAGGGAGGTCATTCTTTCCCTGTACTTGGTCACTGCTGAGGCTGCACCTTGAGTACTGTGTCCAGTTCTGGGCCCCTCACCTTAGGAAGGAAGTTGAGATGCTCAAACATGTCCAGAGGTGGGCAACAAGGATGGTGAAGGGCTTCTAACAGAAACCCTATGAAGAACGGCTGAGGCAGCTGGGATTGTTTAGCCTGGGAAAAAAGGAGGCTCAGAGGTGACCTTATCAATCTCTACAACTTCCTGAAAGGTGGTTGTGGTCAGGTGAGGGTTGGTCTCTTCTCCCAGGCAACCACTGACAGAACAAGAGGACACAGTCTTAAGCTGCACCAGGGCAAGTTTAGGTTAGATGTCAGAAAAAAATTCTTCACTGCTAGAGTGATTGGGCAATGGAATAGTCTGCCCAGGGAAGTGGTGGAGTCGCCATCCCTGGATGTGTTTAAAAAAAGACTGGACATGGCACTCAGTCCCATGGTTTAGTTGATGAGGAGGTGTTAGGTTAGGTCATAGGTTGGACTTGATGATCTTAAAGGTCTTTTCCAACCGAGTTCATCCTGTGATTCTGTGATTCTGTAATACACTTACTGAAGAAAAGTTCAGGAAGGGACTGCATAAATTCTTATCACAACATGGAAACTTTGAAAAGAAAAAAAAAAGCATCTGAGAAGACCCACAAGCTTCTTTGCCAAACTTGGAGAAGTGCTGAAGCATCTTTGAGGAGCGTTGGAAGTAATCATCATGTATTTGAGTAATGGAAATCTTGTAGACATGAAAATTTAATCAACAGATTTAAAGAGGCTGAACTTGCAATATTACAACCTGCAAAACTTGGTAAAATCCACTCAAAACGCTACCAGATTTATAACCATGTTATTGTTCTGGCCGTGAGAATGAGGTGCCTTTCTTGGGTGAGGGTGAGAGGAATGACAAGATTTGTCTTTACAAACAAGTCCTGGGTCTGCTGGTAGATAAAACTAGCACTGAGAGATAAGTGGAACAATGGGAAGGATTCTATTGATTGATGAATGGAAAAGAAGATACTTGCCTTTACAAACAAACCATAGGTTTTGTTTGTAAATGAAATTTAATATTGAAAGATGAAAGCAACAATGGAGAAAAACCCATAAATCCCATAAAATTTAAAAATTAGGGGGGTTATACATTAAAAGGGGAATCTTAGGCATTTCGGGAAGTCTGTACCTCTCAAGTACCTCAGCCAATGGGGAAAGAGAGAGGGAAATGCGGCTGGGAAATTAGGATAAAAAGGAGGCCGTGTCCTCCGAAAAACTGAGAGACCCCAGGGGAAATGCCCCATGGCCTCTCCCTTTATTCGAATAAAGTAAAAGGACTCCTCTGTCTCCTTTTTGGACATAAACCTCTGGTCTTCGTGGATTGATTTTCCTAACAATTTGGGGGCTCTTGTCTGGGATATTTCCACCGTCCGGGGCGGCAGGAAGCGAGCGGAGATGAAGGCATGCCTCACCCAATTTCTGCTCTCGGCTCCCCTTGGTGGGGGCTGGCACCGGGCGATCAATTGGGTTCCTGAGACTGTCCAGGAGACAGACGAGTGGCGGACTGGAGGGTTTGTGAAGATTCTGCAGGGAAGGACCACTGAAAATCTCACCAGTGAGTAAAATGGGATCTTCGGAGAGCAAACCTGGGAGGGCACCCATGGAGGGTAGCACAGGTAAAACACAGCACCCATGGAGGGTTGCTAGGGTAAAGCCGGGAAGGGGCCCCGGCAAAAGGGATGACGATCCCATAATACCCCCGGAGAGTCCCTTGGGGAGAATGCTGAGGTCTTGGCACAGACTATTGTCCTAGGGTGACTGTGTATCCCCCAATTATCTATTGGGTGCAAAGGGGAGGGGAAGCGCCGTTTATTTTTTCCCAGGAAAACTTTGCTCCTCGGAGTGACTTTGAAGTGGGGGAGTTGGAACACTGCAAGATGAAAGAAGCGCTGTTGTTTTTTTCCCCGGCAGTTAGTTAGTTAGTTTAGTGCTAGCGTAGTTAGACGCTGTAGAATAGCTGAAGCTTTTTTGCTTTTTTTTTCTTTCTTCTGGCCTCTTTTGTTTTTTCCTTCCCTTTTTTCTTTTTTGCCCTCTCCTCAGAACTGTTCCAACCTTTCCGGACTAAGGACCTGGGGGAAGCACCGGGGGCCTCCACAGGGGACCCACCCCACCAAGACCAGCCCTGCACATCTCCTTTTCTCCCAGCGCCAGCGGAGATGGAGTGGCGGAGCACAGTGACTATCTTCAAGAGGAGACTTTCTTTCTTTAAGTTTGTTATCCCTCCGTAAGCGGCACGAAGCTCTTGTCATCGGGTATTGTGCTGGGAGTGCTTTGCCTGTTTAATAAACAGGGTTTTTCCACTTCTCTCTGAGGAAGTCTTTTTCCCGAACCGGTTGAGGGGGGAGGGGGGGGCCCGTGGGAGGGTTTCTCCCAAAATCTGTCTGAAACCACAACTCAGAGGTAACTATGGAGATGATGGTAAAATATTGTTATTTTGTGTGGCCGGAGTATAAGTTTCCAAAGGGGCTTATGTGGCCACCTTATGGAACAGATAGTATTTGTTTGTGTAGAATTTTGTTAAAGTATTTAGAGGAGAATTGAAAAGGATAGATTGAAAGGGAATGTGGATTGATATGGTTTAGACAAGCAACAAAAGAAATCTATGTGTTAAAAAAAAAAAAAAAGGAGAAGAGGAAAAAGAGGGAAAAAGGGAGGAAGGGGGAACTGGTGAGAATTGGGATGTTCTTCAGTACCTTCCCCCATCTTGTCCTCCAGTGTTGCCAGCTGAACCAGGACCAGCTGCAGGTCCCCTGTATCCTCAACTCTCAGAGCAAAGGATCAGGGGAATGCTGATCCTACGGCCCCACCTGAGAATAATAATGGTGTAGGGGGAAGGGAGCAGCCTATCATACCATCACGTAGAACTAGAAGAGGAAATCAATTGAGCATATCAGAAGCCCCCCGGACCCCAGAGACAGGGGTACATCAGATGCCACTCCACCAAGTTCCTTTGGAGGGTCAGGGGGGAGGCTTTGGGTTTGTAATTGTACCACTTACTACCCAGGATATAAGGGGGTTGAAAAAAGAATTACCCCCATATTTGGATGATGCAATAGGGGTGGGGGAAAATATAGAAGAATATTTAAGAAATGCGGATTATACATGGAAGGATTGGGATTTTCTTCTGGGGATTTTATTTGGGTCATCAGAGAAACAAATGATTTTGCAGAAAGCTTGGCAGCTGTGGGAGGATGAACATCCACAAGCAGCAGGGAGAGCTGGACCTAACGTACCTACAGTGGATGATGCCATCCCCCAGGTGGACCCCCAGTGGAACCCAAATGAGGAGACCAGTTTGGCTCACCTCCTCAATTACTGTGCTTATTTGATTAAGGCAATTAAATCAGCAGTTCCCAGAACTAACAACATAGCTAAGGCTATGTCCTTAGAACAGGAGAAACATGAAAGCGCCTCTCATTGGTTAGAGAAGATTAGAGAGGCCTTGCGGAAACATGGGGGATGGATCCGGAGGGACCAGCCTTTGACACACTGTTGAAGGTACAATTTGTTACAAAGGCCTGGCCTGACATATGGAAAGGGGTACAGAAAGATGAAGAGTGGCAGAACAAGCCTCTAGAGGAACTAGTTAGAAAAACACAGCAGATATATGTAAGGAGGAATGAGGAAAAGGTAAAGGCTAAGGCATGATGATGGCAGAGTTTTTGCAGCCACAGAAGAATAAACCGCAGGGTCCAAGGGGTCCCCCTGGGACAGAGGGGATGGGGTCGGCCACAGGGAAGCGGCAGAGGCATTCCCTTCTCAGCAGGGGAGAGCCGACCCAAACAGCGGTTGGGAAGGAACCAGTGTGCTATCTGCCGGGCAGAAGGGCATTGGAAAAGGGAGTGTCCGCAGAAACAGCTGGACCCTCAAGAGGAGGGAGTCCAGAGGATAATGGAAATGGATTGTTAAGGGTGTCAGGGGCTCCCATTATATCAAGGACCCACCACTCAGGAGCCCTTGATAACTTTTAAGGTGGGTCTGGATCGAGAGGAGGTATGTTTTCTGGTAGATACAGGGGCCTCTCGTTCCACTTTAAATTTTATACCTGGGGGGGAGGGAATTATCACAAAGATCATTAGTCATTCAAGAAGTGAGTGGAAAGGATGAGCGAGTGTATTTTATTCAACCGCTATTAATAGATGTGGGGGACAGGTTTGAAATACATGAATTCCTGTTTGTTCCTAATTGTGATTGTAATTTACTGGGAAGGGATTTGATGGCTAAAGTGGGAATGCAAATTAGTATTGTAAAAAATGACACAGAGTCCGACACTGTGATATCTTTGTGTAAAATGTCTGAGAAGGCTTATGCTGAAATAAATCTGGAAGTGTGGGCAGCCCCAGGAAAATATAGAAAACTAGACATAGTGCATCTCCAAATTACTTTGAAACAACCAGGACAAGTGGTGTCTATAAAGCAATACCCTCTTTCAAGAGAAGGAAAGAAGGGGTTACAGCCTGTCATTGAGTCCCTGCTAAAAGCAGGTCTTTTGGAGCCCTGTATGTCTCCCTATAACACCCCTATCCTACTGGTTAAAAAAAAAAAACAGATGGAACCTACACAATAGTGCAGGATTTAAGAATAATAAATGAAATTGTCAAAGCAAGGCATCCCACAGTTCCGGATCCCTATACAATCCTGAATCAGATCCCTTCTTCACACCAGTATTATTCAGTACTGGACTTAAAGGATGCTTTCTGGGGGTGTCCGATTACAGAAGATAGTAAACAGTATTTTGCCTTTGAGTAAGAACAAGAAGAAGAAAAAATGTGTTTATTTATGGGTCTTCAAGGGTGATAGAAGGGAAACGATTTACAAGATACTCTATCGTGAATAAAAAGCAATTAAATGAAGGGGGGAGGTTACCGCCCACCTGGTCAGCTCAGACAGCAGAGCTGTATGCGCTTGTGAGAGCCTGTGAATTATACCAGGATAAGACAGTGAATGTTTTTACTGACTCTAAATATGCATATGGGGTGATACATGCATTTGAGAAACTATAGGAAGAGAGAGGTTTATTAACCTGCAGGGGAAAGAAGTTAGTTCATGAGAACTTAATCTCTCGCCTATTAGAGGTGGTGAACTTAACCAACAAGGGTAGCAATAATACACGTTAGGGGACCCCAGGCAGAGTGCTCAGAGGAGGCAATAGGAAACCGACTGGCTGATGAAGAAGCTCGAAAAGCTGCACTGTCGCCAGAAATCTCTAAGACCCTCCCCTTGCTCCCAGTAACTGCATCACTGCCAGAGAAACTGTCTTTTCCACCAGAGGAACTTGAGATAATTAAAAAGAGTGGGGCAGAAGAAAAAGGGGGATAATTAGTTTACAAGGGATAATAAGCAGTAGATACCAAAAGCTCTGGCCTTACAGTTGTTAAAACAACTTAATGAAGGGAGTCATTGGGGCTCCCGAGGACTGGCAGAAGCCTCCCTCAAAATGTATGCTGCTGTGAGTCTTTTTACTCTAGCAAAGCGAGCTATCAAAGGTTGTTTAATTTGTGCTAAAACCAATAACAGAGTTACAAAGAAACTTGCCAGGGGAGAGAGGCCTTGGGCTATACATCCCTTCCAGAGATGCCAGGTGGATTTTACTGAAATGCCACGAGTGACAAGGTTTAAATACCTTCTGGTAATAATATGTCAGTTAACAGGGTGGCCAGAGGCATTTCCAGCCGTTTCAGCAACTACAGGATCAGATATTAAAGTATTTTTGGAACAAATAATTCCAAGATATGGGATTGTAGAAGCAATAGACTCAGATAGGGGATCTCATTTTACAGGAAAAATTCTTCAAGGAGTTATGACTGCTCTAAAAATAAGATGGAATCTCCACACCCCCTGGCATCCCCAGAGTTCCAGCTGGGTGGAGAGGATGAATGGAGAAATAAAGAAACACCTTTTGAAGCTAGTAATAGAAACTAAGATGCCGTAGGTACATCTCTTGCCACTGGCTTTAGCAAGTATAAGAGCCAGACCCAGGGGAGATATTCAATTATCTCCCTTTGAACTGATGTTTAGAATTCCTTACCCTTATAATTCTCAGCCTAGTGGGGGGGGTAGAGATAAGTGATGTATATTTAAAACAATATGTGGCCAGGATACTGTCTCTTGTGTAATCTCTTCGACAGGAAGCTCAGCTGGCACAGGCCCTGTCTTTGGACTTTGCTGTTCACAACATCCCACCAGGAAATTAGGCCCTAGTTAAGGAATAAAAAGAAGCACCGCTAGTGGCTAAGTGGCCTGGACCTTTCCAACTGTTGCTGACCACAGAAACAGCCATCAATACAGCAGAACACGGGTGGACCCACCACACTTGGGTCAAGGTCTCTGAGGCCCCGGAGATTTGGACATCTCAGCTGGAAGAGAAAGATGGGAAGCCGCGACTGACACTCTGCAGGAGTGGACTGGAGCAGTAGCCAGTGCATGGACATCAGGGGAAGCCTCGTGTGCCTACCCACAGACTGCTTGCTGAAATGGTTTGTGTGGGCATCCCTCCTCTCAGATCTCCAGTCACTGGGGGCCAATCCTCGCTGTCATTGTTTTCTTTATGTTAAGCTGTTTCTGTGCCTTCGCTCACCACAGGTGGTGTGGAGGGCAACATGAAAGTGAAAATTAGAAGATTAGATTACACCATTAGAATGTTTCTCTTAATAATCTTACCTTTATATTGTCAGTTAAGGCCAAAAGTGAGAAAATTATTTTTTAACCTTAGGAGAAGAAGTAGCAAAAACCTTTAACCTTAGCAATTGTTAAGTCTGCAGAGGGTCAGGGGGACCTAAAGACTTGCCATGGGTGGCTAGCCCAGTCAAACCCAAATGGTGGGTTAGCACCCTAAGTGAGGTCTGTAATGGAACAGGATTTTGGGATGAGGAAGTCCATGGCGTCTTCATTCTTCTAAAAGAGGCATTTATTGTCTAAGTAGAACAGGAAGCATATATGTGGGGAAAAGTGTTTGTGATGGACTTTAAGTTTAGATTGTTAGCCCCCCAACTGCCCTCCTTATGATTGTTCCAGATATCAAGGCAGATAGAATCAAACACATGTTAAGCTTGTTGGAAATTAGCCATGTTGCTAGGAGAAGTACAAGGAAAGAATGTGCTGACAAACGAAGCATGAGGAACGGACCAAGACGTCGCGGTTAGGTGCTCACGGTGGTCAAAGAAGAATAGAATTTATGGTGGGAGCCTTTGTGTAAATAGAGATAGGGAAGCAGGTGTTGTGGGAACGGGATATAGTCTATAGAAATTAGAAGATTAATGTTAAACTGAAATGTCATGTATAGCACGTACGTTGATGATGTAATCTGTAAGAAATAGTATAAAACCTGTAAGAAAATGAGGGTCGGTGGGATTCTGATTTGGGACGCTAGTCCCCGGGTCCCCGGGCCCGAATAAAGCACCGCATAAACTACTTTGTGGTTTGTGTTTCTCTTCGTTGGGCAACAAGCTCACTAACAGTAGCTGGGTAAGGTGTTCCTTCCATAATTACCAAAAATATTTTGAAAGCTGTAAAGCCGTGGGGAAGGATAGTTTTTTTTTTGACCCTTTATTTTTAAGCTGCCCCTGAGATAATTCCACAAGTGGGACACATGTTGTCTGTGACTATCAGTAAAATGGCAACACTGGAATAGAACTCAGACCATTTTTAATAGGTTCTTGTTCAGATCCAACAAAACAGATCTGGGATGTAACGGCAAGTAGAAACCTTATGTGAGAGCTTAGAAATGCAATATTCCAACATCAGATAGTATTAGATTATTTATTAGCAGAAGCAAGAGGAGTGTGTAGCAAATTAAATGACTCAAACTGCTGTTTGCAAATAGGTAAAAATAGAAAAGTAGTAAAACAAATAACAAAAGGAATAAAAAAGTTAGCTCATGTGCCAGTCCAAACATAAAAAAGATATAATAGGACATGTTTTCATAGTTACCCGGTGAACTACGAGTTAAACAAATGTTTTTCTTTCCTCTTATGTGTTGTAGCAACTCTTATCTTTTTACCATGCATGATCCCTTGCTTAGTACAACTTATTCAACACGTAATCAAAGGGATGCAGGGAGTAGCCATGCCTACTGATCCAGAGATGGCTACAAAAGGACAGAAATTGATGTCACTGCAAATAATTGCAAAACCAAAAAAGACCCAAGAACAGAAAATTAAGTCAATGATAACTAAAGTTTGTAAAGACAATTATTAAAAATAAAAGAAGAGGGATTGAGAGGAATTACAAGATTTGTCTTTACAAACAAGTCCTGGGTCTGCTGGTAGATAAAACTAGCACTGAGAGATAAGAGAAACAATGGGAAGGATTCTACTGATTGATGAATGGAAAAGAAGATACTTGCCTTTACAAACAAACCATAGGTTTTGTTTGTAAATGAAATTTAATATTGAAAGATGAAAGCAACAATGGAGAAAAACCCATAAATCCCATAAAATTTAAAAATTAGGGGGGTTATACATTAAAAGGGGAATCTTAGGCATTTCGGGAAGTCTGTACCTCTCAAGTACCTCAGCCAATGGGGAAAGAGAGAGGGAAATGCGGCCGGGAAATTAGGATAAAAAGGAGGCTGTGTCCTCCGAAAAACTGAGAGACCCCAGGGGAAATGCCCCATGGCCTCTCCCTTTATTTGAATAAAGAAAAAGGACTCCTCTGTCTCCCTTTTGGACATAAACCTCTGGTGTTCGTGGATTGATTTTCCTAACAAGGGAAGAGGTCGCGGAGGGGAGGATGAGCGGGAGCACGACCGGAGTTTGGCGCTCACCCTTCGGCCGGTCGGACGTCAGGGTCCGGGCGGGGAAGGGGCGGGCCGGACGGTGCCCATCGATGGGGCCGGCCGCTCTGCTCTCGGCTCCTCTGTCCTGCCTCTCGGCTCTGGATTAGCGACACTGGCGACATGGGACATCCGTCGGCTCGGCTCGGCCCCTGCGCCCTGCCTCGCCCGCCGAGGTAAAGCCGGGACTGGGAGCCGACCGCGCCGCAGTGCAGCGGAGCTCGGGGAGCCAGCTGCAACATCACGGCGGGCCAGACACAGAGGGCCACGGCACTCTCCTGCACAGCCCCACCGGCGTGGTGAGGTGAAGGGCGGCAGCGGGGAGCCCCCGGAGGGCGGTTGGGCAGTGGGGCCATGGCGCTGCGGGCCCGGGCGCTGTACGACTTCAGATCGGAGAACCCGGGGGAAATCTCGCTGAGGGAGCATGAGGTGCTGAGCCTCTGCAGTGAGCAGGACATCGAGGGTTGGCTGGAGGGTATCAACGGCCACGGCGAACGAGGTCTCTTCCCGGCCTCCTACGTGCAGGTGCTCCGAGCCGCCGAGACGCCGCCGCCCGCCCGCTACGCCTACCTGCCTGCCGGCGGTTTCGAGCTGTTTGCTGCCCTCCGCCGCCTTCAAGCCGGCGACACTAGAGGCCCCGCCGGCGGCGACGCCTAAGCCCTTCTCGCTTCCCCCCGCCGCCTCCGGGTACCCTTCCCTGCCGCCACCCTACGGCGGCTCCTACCAGCTCAGCCAGGTCAGCGATGACGACTGGGACGATGACTGGGACGAAAGCTCCACGGTGGCCCATGAGCCAGGCTCCCAGAGCAGCTCCTACCCCGTCTACGAGGCAACGGGCAGATGGGCCTCTGGCCGCTACCACCTGTCCATGCAGTCTGAGATGTCCCTGAGCTCCCGCAGTGGCCACCTGGCAGGCCACCTCCACCTGCCCAGCAGCAGCACCAAGAGTTTGGCCACGGTAAGCCACAACCTCAACCGCTTCTCAACCTTTGTCAAGTCTGGTGGGGAGGCCTTCGTGCTGGGTGAAGTATCAGGCTTTGTGAAGGATGGGGACAAACTCTGCGTGGTGCTGGGCCCCCGGGGCCCTGAGTGGCAGGAGAACCCCTACCCCTTCCAGTGCTCCATTGAGGACCCCACCAAACAGACTAAATTCAAGGGCATGAAGAGTTACATCGCCTGCAAGCTGGTGCCCAGCTACACTGGGCAGCAGGTGCACCGCCGCTACAAGCACTTTGACTGGCTCTATGGGCGCCTGTCTGAGAAGTTCCCTGTCATCTCTGTGCCCCACTTGCCAGAGAAGCAGGCCACTGGCCGCTTTGAGGAGGACTTCATCTCCAAACATCGCAAAGGCCTGGCCTGGTGGATGGACCACATGTGCGGCCACCCCGTGCTGGCTCAGTGTGATGCCTTCCAGCACTTCCTCACCTGTCCCAGTACAGATGAAAAGACCTGGAAACAAGGCAAGCGCAAGGCTGAGAAGGATGAGATGGTGGGTGCCGACTTTTTCCTGACCATCAGTGTCTCTGCTGGCTCTGGGGCTGGCCTGGACTTGCATGAGGTAGAAAGTCAGGTGGATGGCTTCAAAGCTTTCATGAAGAAGATGGATGAAAGTGCACTGCAGCTTAGTCACACAGCCAATGAATTTGCTCGCAAACAAGTCACTGGTTTCAGGAAGGAATACCAGAAGGTGGGACACTCCTTTAAGTCTCTCAGTCAGGCATTTGAGCTGGACCAGCAGGCCTTTTCTGCTGGCCTCAACCAAGCCATAGCCTTCACTGCAGAAGCCTATGATGCCATTGGGGACCTCTTTGCAGATCAGCCTCGGCAGGACCTTGATGCTGTGATGGATTTGTTAGCACTGTATCAGGGGCATTTGGCCAGCTTTCCAGATATCATCCATGTCCAGAAAGGTAACACCTTTACATGTTTTCTGAAACTATGAAGTTTTATGTTTCAGTGGTGTGCACACAGATATGGAGACAAAGGGATAAATTTGCTCTGCATCTGGCTTGCTGGCCTTGAGTTAAATTTTTCAGTGTTTACTCAGGTAAACTGTTGCTAAAAATACAAAATAACACATCAGTGGCAATTTACATTCTGTGCCAAAGGTCTATACATTGTTGGGAATTTTATTGGCCAGAGGTTACTGTGTTTGGTTCTGTCTCTGAAAGAAACCACATCTGCCTATACTCTGATACATTAAAGATTAATGGACTTGTTTACAAAGCCTGAAGATAAAGTGGTATGAAAACATCTATTACTCTCTGATGTATATTAGTTATCTTAAATCTCTTATCTAGTAGATAATAAATATGAAGTAAACTGAAGATGGAGATAGTCTGATTGACTACTTAGTTTGAGGTGCACATGGTGTGTGTATTTTTCAGTGTCAGACATTCAGATGAGATGTTTAAAAGTTACTGGGGTTTGTCAGTTCAGCCATACATTAAACTCTCTTGCTACCTGTGTAAGGATGATGGTCTGCCATGATGTTCTTGGTGTTGTTTATCCTTTGCCCTTATTACCACAAAAAGATGTTGCACAACTGTTATCCTTTTATCATCTTTCTGGCTGAAACATGCTTCTGAGGTTCAGGTTGCTGTTTGTATGATGCTTTGTGATCCACTAGAGAAAAAGGAACTCAAAATATGAAAAAATCATCTGCTATATAACTAGTGACACTTGTTCAGACTAATCTATGCTTATAGCATGATATATGTGTAGATGATTTCCCAGCTGTGAAGTTAATACTAATCATATATTCATCATTATGAAAAGACTAACCCATCATTCATTCTTTTTGCTGTTATATATGATCAAGGATGTGTGGGGATTAGAACTGTAAAAGAGACTGAGAAAACATCACATATTCAGTACAGAAATGGCTATGTGTAACAGTTATTCAATAAAATGTGCGAGCTTCTTTATTGAAAATTATTTTGGAGCTTAATAGGCTGTGTTGTACTCCACAAGACGCAGAGCATGAGTTGTCACCCATGGTGAATCAATCTTTTCTCCCCTTATGTGTCATTTCCAAGATTTTTGCATCTGGAACAGTACCTTGAGTTTTATGGTAAAAATGTTGGAAGAGTTTTTCCAATAGATCAAAAAGGCAGGCTTCCAGAAGGTGTGCATTATTGCTGGGAAAAACTGAGAAGGCAAAGTTCGTATAAAGTGCACAAATTGTTATTTTAAAAAAGTAATCTTTTCATTAAAATTACATGTATCAATGTCAGATTTTCATTCTTCTGTCAAATCTTGAAAATGATGAGTGGAAAAGTAAACAATATTGTTTTGAATAAAAAAGGGAAGTGTGTAATTTAATCTTAAAGGAGTTGTTCTGTTAGTTGCTGTGTCATTGTGTTCTGATAACAACTTTAAAGTATTTTAAATTTGGAAAGAAGGATGACCTTGGTAATGCCTCGTGCTTGAGAGTAGAGAATTTTGTAGTGAGTTGTCAAATAATAATAGGATTATTTGTAAGCTTCTGGAAAAAAAACAGGGAAAGATTTTTAATTAGGTGAAATAACACAGCAGATGATATATACTATTTAAATACTGTACCCTCAAAATTTACTACTATATAAAGTTCTTCAATGTAATATTCTTGGAGACTTTACTCTGAGGATTGTGAATAAGTTACATGCTTGACTCAACCCATATTTCCTTCAACTTGCATAGGTCTGTTTCCTTTATAATTCTGTTTAAACCTGCACTTATTGCTTAGGTTTACCATGCTGAACCAGAGAAAGCTCATCTAACTGAGGTTCCACTAGAGTAGTGCATGAGCATGATGTATGTAGAGCTGATTTTGTGCCAGAGCACTGTCTTGGAACTGGTTGGAGAACTGTACAGTCAGTCTGTGTGCAAGTGTTGATGCTCCAGCACTTCTAAGACTGCCTTTAACATGATATTATGCCTGATACATATTTGCCTTTAGAAAATGGCATGCTGTGTTGGTTTTGCATGGCCTGGTTTTTGGTAGTGGGGGGGCCACAGAGGTGCCTTCTGTGAGAAGATACTAGAAACTTCTACCATGTCCAGCAGAGCCAATCCCCGATGGCTCTGAAGATGGACCTGCCACTGGCTAAGGCTGGGCCAAGTAGAGATGATGGTAACACATCTGTGATAACATATATAAGAAGAAAATCAAAACAAAGTGGGGACAGTTTTAATTCCAGCTAGAGAAGAGGAGGAGGTGAGACCATGTGAGGGAAACAACATGGAGACACTAAGGTCAGTGGAGAAGAAGGGGGAGAAGGTGCTTCAGGCACCAGAGTCAAGATTCCTCTGCAGGCTGTGGTGAAGACCATGGTGAAGCAGGCTGTCCCCCTGCAGCCCATGGAGGTCCACAGGGAATGCAGAGATCCACTTGCAGCCTGTGGGGGAGGTTCCCATGCCAGAGCAAGTGGATGCCTGGAGGAGGCTGTGATCCAGTGGGAGACCTGGTGGAGAGATGGGGCCTGTTTCCAGGCTGGAGCAGCCTGTCCTTGGAGGACTGCACCCCGTGGAAGAGTGACCTATGCTGCAGCAGTTTTGGGAAGACTGTTTGCCCATGGGAGGGACTCAGGTTGCAGCAGTTTTGGGAGGACTACTGCTCGTGAGATTGGAACCATGCTGGAGAAGTTGGTGGAGAACTGTCTCCCGTGGGAAGGGACCCCATGGAGTAGCAGGGGAATGACTCCTCTCCTTGAGCAGCAGAAGAAAACATCAGGTGATGAACTGACCAGAACCCCCACCCGCTGTCTCCATGCACTGTTGGTGGGAAGGAGGGAGGCACTGGGGGAAAAAAGGTGGTTTTAAGGTCTTATTTTACTTCTCATTTTCATGCTGTGATCTTCTTAGTAATAAATGCACTTTATATCTCTAAGTCAAGCCTGTTTTGCCCTTGGAGTGTTTTCTCCTAGTCCTTATCTCAACTCATGAACCCTTTGTTTAAATTTTTCTTTCCTCATTCCAGCTGTGGCAGGGGAGGGTGAGTTAACGGCTGTCATAGGTGCCTGGCATTTGACCAGTGTCTAACTACGACACATGCATTTGAGATAGTGGTCTTTTGAGTGTCCATGTTAATCCTAGGAATAGGGTTAGAGCCAGGTTTTGTTGTCATTCCCTTTACAAAATAGGCAAACTGGAAGAAAACTGAGAGGAAGATATTTTTTACTCACAGTATAGTGCTTTTTTATTACTTTAAAAAGTTACTTGTAAGAAGGTATAATTTTTCAGATCAGATGAAAATATGAATTGTTGGGTGTTCTTGCAACAAGAGCTTTCTTTTAAATTTGCTAACTGTGGTAGTTGTCAGTATTTGAGAATTTTCTGAGTAGACCAAGCAAAAATCTTTCAGTGTTTTCTTTTCTAATGTGCATCTTCTTTGTGTGTGTCCTTAGAAGTGGTAGAAACAACAAGCTGTTTGATATATTGCTTACACGGCCATGACTTTAAAAAGATGAACTCAGAAGATAGGAGTACTTTGCCATTTTTCTTCTACATAGTGCAAATGCATTGTCCACTTGGGGAAAAACTTGAAGCATTTTCTAGACTCCATTTCTATATTGTCCTAGACCTGAGAAGGACCAAAAAATAAAGGCTGCTATGCTCAAAACATACCCATATCTGTGGGTAGAATATAACTCTCTTGTCCTGTTATAGGTTTGCCCTACTGCAGATAGTTGAGCAGGTGCTTAATGTGATTTGGAAGTGTATTTTGTGGTATGGACTGAGAAGTCTGCATGTCTGGTGTTTGTGAATAATTTCTGCAACTCTTCTGCAAAAAGAAGGCCAGAGCATCTCTGAGCCAGAGACAAAATTTTCCCTCCATTCAGGCTTTATCTTTTCCCTTAGAATTATGAATGAAAGCCATGTAAGCCTCACTACTGCTTTGTGTATCAGCAGGAAAATGTGTTAACTATTGTGATCTTTTATTGTTTTGGGGTTCAGGTATTTCTGCCTCCCATGTTGAGGATACCATACATGGTCTGAAGTGTGCCAAAAGAGGTTTTCATTTTGGTCACTTTTGTAAAATATGTGGACCACTGGACTGTGTGAATATTTTCAAGCTGTTTATTATCTTATTAGTATTGTAAATATTTTATGAAATGGCAATAACTTCAATAGGTTTTAAAAGATTACTCACCTTCATCTTGTGCACCCAGTGTTTAAGGAATGTTCTGTGAGAAAAGAAAAAGTTGAACTTCCTGCTCTGGAAGAGACAGAGGAAAGATTTGAACTCCCTTATGCCAGTTGAAGACCAACTTCTATTTTAGTAAGCTTTGTCACGACCCACTGGTAGGGGACGTGATGTTTGTTGTAAGTTCTCATCAGAGTGAACAAAGAAACCAGACCAAGGGTCAGGGAACTCATAAGTTTTATTTTACAATCATCTTAACTCTGGCAACTAACCCACTGCTTAGACTCAAAAGGTGTTGCCTAACAAACCCTTAATTTACAGTACACTTCAATAAGCTCTCAATTCCTGCAACAAACTTCTCAAAGGTGCTAGCTCACAAGCCACAACACACTAAGACAAGCTCTCCACTCCCACGACAAACTTTTGTACAGAGTACAAGGTAGACTATGATAACTGTGCTTTGCCCAGGCAAAGCAAGGGACAAGAGAAATAAAGGCAGAAAAGAGAGAGAAAAGAAAGATCACCAATCCTTAAATCCCCTATTGGTACTGCGGCGTGGATGGTCTGGAGCTGGTGAAGCAAAGAAAGCAAAAGAGCAGGAAAAGAGAAGAGGGAAAGCTATCAGTTTCCTTTTATAGTTAATCTGGTGCATGCCTCATGTAAACTAGAGTTTTCATGCTGTTTTGTTCGTGTGTGCACAGTCAGCCCTTTGAGCCCTCCTTCAGGAAGTGAGTTGGGGGGTAGGGAGAGTTGAAGGGGGCACAAGTCTCAAGGCAGAGCAGGAAGTTGGCTCAGAACAGTGCTGCCCCACCTCTGTGGGACCCTCTCTTCCAATTGTTGTAATAGAATGTTTGAGACAAACCATGCTTACACCTGATCCTCCACAGGCTTGAAAAATAAGTTGCACTTCTGTAATTTCTTTTGCAGAACTGGTGTATCTTTCAAGAAATGCTAGCTTTAGTGACTCTAATTTGGAGAAGAAAAGCAGCCTCTCATCTTCATTTGTAATGGACAATGCCTTTTTTTCCGTGTTTTTAAGGTCTACTATGATGGGTTGACCCTGGCTGGAGGCCTCTCTGTCACTTGCCTCCTCAACTAAACAAGGAAGAAAAAATATAACAAAAGGCTCATGAGGGAAGACAATGACAGGGAAAGATCACTCAGAATTCTGTCATGGGCAAAACAGACTTGACTTGGGGAAAATTTAACAGATTTGAGAAAGTGGCCTAAATGTTTTCTAAGATGTAAGCAGCAATTCCATTTTGTCTGCAGGGCAAGATTTAAAATAATTATTTTCAAAAATATCTGAATGACTCTTGCTTCTTGATCACCATTTGTTAAAATAAAATAATATGATAACACGAATTAACTTTAGCACATTTATTACAATCCCCCCTCTTCCAAATTCACCAATTTAATTCGTGTTCTGGTTATAGTCTTTTTTCTCTGTCAAGATAAAAAAGCCTCTTAACCATTATTCAGTTAACCTTTCCCCTGTCGTTTTGTTCCAATATGTTCTCTCTATGTTTCCCTCCTGTATCTGAGCTTCAAATTTCTCCAACACTTGGGCAGCAGTACTCTTTTCCTCGGTTAAGTTCATAATTTTTGAGGTGGCTTTGCCTTTGGCTAATCCCCCTGAAGCTAATTCAGGGTCCATAGGAAGGGCTGCTATTTGCATTCCCTGGACTACGGTGTGAATTAGTCTTATTAGGCAAGGTATTAAACAAGGTAAGAACACTAACCCAGCTACTGAGCACAGGGTAAAGAACCCCACCTTTTTCCACCAATTTCCTGTTCCAAATATTTGATCCCACCATGATGCTTTTAGGATCGAATTCCATTTCTGCACTGGGACGTGTGCCACTTTTTTAATTTCTGCAGCCAAATCTCTGATAGTTTCTCCATAGTCATTTATTTCGATACAGCATTCTGAGTCATTAAACTTCCCACACACGCCTCCTTCCTCTGCTAATAAATAGTCCAGAGCTATTCGATTTTGGTACACGAAAGCTCTCATCTGTGAGTGTTGTTTGGCTAACAATTCCAGGGCGTCTGAGGTGTGGTTAGACACTATTTCTACTACAGCTTGTAACCCGATTAGCCAGTTCAATAAGTATACTGGGGTTCTGTATCCCCAACTTCCATCCTGTGCCCAGGTGGCTGGACCATAGTATTCTATGATGCGTTCTGCAGGCCATTCTTCCTCTCCCCATTTCTGATTCCCTCCCACTTGTGGGAGTCCTTTCTTTACCTCTCGCTTTCTCCTGCTGAGGGTTTCATACAAAGGAGCCCCTAGTAAATTGCTACCAGTTCTGGGGAGTGTAAAGAAAGAGGGTCTAATCATACCTAGGGTACAAGACCCTTTCCACTTCCGGGGCAGTTCACTGTATGCTCTTTTCCCACAGATCCAATAAATTCCGCTGGGAGCTTTCCATTTAATATCTATATTTTCCGGTTTGTCCCAAAATTCCACTAGTTCAGTTAAGGAGTAATAAGGGTTAGCGTTAGTGAATTCATGCCAACAGAGTTCAATTTCCTCTACCCAGTTACACTTTTCTTGCTTTTCCTTTCCCCAGTACCCATTAGGGGGTTCTGGTTGCCATATTTTGGATCTATTGTTGGAATTTACAGCTAGAGTGGATAGACAAGGAGTGTATCCCACTACATCACTGTAAACATTCCCTTCTCTACTTATACAGATTGTCCCTATTACTCGTTCATCCAGTGTCCACCCTCCTGGTCGGGTTAAAGTGTTTAAGATTTTGTTATCCCATTTTAGCAACTGTTCAGGAGTTAAACTCTCACCTTTCCAGGGCCATCTTTCTGCGGATTTTAATCCTCCGCAGATCCAACAATTAGTCAGCCCTAATTCGGTAGCAATCTCTTGTACCAAATCCAGGAAAAGGTTTTTGCTGGAAGTAGCCAGACTCCAATCATTAGATTGTTTTTCCAATTGTTCATATTGTTCACTTAGTGTCCTCATTCTCTCCTGCTCCATTCTCTTTTTCTTAGCTGCCAATTCTTGTCGTTTAAATTCTAGGGCTACCTTTTGTATCTTGTTCTCAGGGTCTAACCCTTCCTCATCCTTAGAAAAACAAAAAACTTTGTCCATTCTTAAACAAACCCTTTCATCGTTTTCCCCCAACATATCGAGTAATATAGGTCCATTAGTTAAAGCAGCTGTTTGTAATTTCTCATTTTGTCCCACCCAATATGTTTTCCCGTTCAAGGCACACATTTTCAGTTTCCTCTTATCATAACATAAGGGGTTAACTTGTAGATATCCCACAAAAGTACTCTCTCTTTTCCCTCCAATCCAGACAGTTTTGTTACATTCTTTGCATGTTGTGATCAAAGGAAGACTGCTTACCTCCCTTCTTTTCCTAGCCATTGCCATCGGGTGATTGGATTTGTTCAATTTAACCCCTTCATTCCATTTGCGATTCTCCCCCTTTTTTTGTGTAAGCCAGTCTACTCGTACCCTGGATTCCAAAACTCCGTTCCGGGTAAGGTTTGAAGGGATCGTGGGGAGACTAGTTTCCATCCCCATCCCCTCTTGGGGTTCGTGGAGGCCATTCGTGGGGTACATGGCTCGACTCAGGATCACCAGGGTTACCCATAGACCTATCCCTCTGCTCCACCCTTCGCCCGTTGGGTTGCCACCAGCGGCGGGGTAATCCATCTTCTTGGCAGCAGGGATATTCTTCCGGGTCCCTGCCGGTGCTTCTCTGAGCATATCGCCTTTTGTACTGCTCCCACCTCGTTCTCCTTATTTGATCTGCTCTACAGGGTACTTTCAACGTTCTCCTGCACTCAATTACGAGTGGATCCGCCCTTTTATTTAATCCTCCCCTTATCCGTTTGGTGAAATAGTGGAACCACTCAGGAGAATCCAATTCGAACAATCCCGATTCTGTGGCAACGTATAGGAATAGATTGGTAAGCCTGACTTCCTCCTCGTAACAAGGTACACACAAATTCCAAGGTCTAGCTCCCCGGACACAATGAGTTACCCAAACTTGTTCACAATACCCGCACTTAAAATGAACAAAAGGATAGCAGGGACATCCTGCCTGAGTGCAACTTATCCGATAAGTGCTGGTCATTGGGTGTCTCGGTGAATTCTTAGCTTTAAATCTCCAGGCGCTGAGGTGATTTTCCATTGCGGAGAGCTGCTGTGTTGTTCCACCTTTTTCACTCGGGAGCAATGGGTCCAGCCTTTTTCTGCTGTTCTCACGGCAGTATCTGTTGTGAGGAGGACGAGGAAAGGTCCCTCCCAATGCGATGACAGCGGTGCTTCTTTCCACGCTCTGATCAACACTCGATCACCCGGCTGGATTTTGTGGATAGCAAACCCCAGCGGGGTGCTTTGTGCTACCAGTCCACGCTTCCGGAGTTCCTGTAAATTTTTGTTAATCACAACAATATAAGACTGGATCTGACAATCCTCTACCCGGGGGTGTCCAACTGGCATTCCATGCTCATAGGGCATTCCGTACAGCATCTCGAATGGAGATAATCCCGAACCTGAATGAGGTTGTGTCCTGATATTTAGGAGGGCTAGAGGGAGGCATTTGATCCATGTCATCTTAGTTTCCAGCATAAGTTTTGACAACTGTGCCTTCAGAGTTTGATTCATTCTCTCTACTTGACCTGAGCTCTGAGGATGCCAAGGTGTATGATATTCCCATCTGATTCCCAGAGCTTCTGCCAGGTTTCTTATGACCTTAGATGTAAAATGGGTTCCCTGATCTGAATCTATGGAGTCAGGGATTCCATATCTGGGAATTACTTCCTCTAATAATCTTCGTGCTACTGTTTGAGCTGTAGCCCTAGGGCTAGGGAATGCCTCCACCCAATGTGTTAATTGGTCTACTATCACTAGCAGATATCTATATCTACCTATTTTTGGTAACTCTGTGAAATCCACTTGTATTCTCCCAAAGGGGCGATATGCTAAAGGGCGTCCCCCTAATGCATTGTGCTTGACCTTTGACTTATTAATTTTCTGGCATACTAAGCAACTCTGAACCTCCTGCTTTGCTAACTCAAAAATACCTTTGCATCCAAAGAACTTTAGAAATTGTTCTGCTAAAGCTTGAGTTCCCCAATGAGTTTGTGCATGTAATCTTTTTAATATGATCCTGGCATAAGCCTTTGGAATCAATTCCCGACCGTCAGTCAATTTCCATTTCCCATTTATTAAACTTCCCCCTATTTTCTTGAAATCCTCAATCTCTTTTTCTGTGGGATGAGGAGAAACTTCTCTAAGATTTTCTGTCCTGCTTTCCAGGGTGTCCAGGGTTAGGAGAGCTGCTTTCCTGGCTTCCTGATCAGCCAGATTATTCCCACGTATTCTAAACTGCAGTCCAGCCTGGTGACTCTTCACATATACCACTGCAATGGCTTTTGGTTCCCTTACTGCCTTGAGAATTTGCCTTATTAAATCCTCATGTATTAAACCTTTTCCCCTAGTGTTCACTAGTCCTCTCTCCTCCCAGATTTTCCCAAAGGTATGCACTACCCCAAAAGCATACTTCGAGTCAGTAAAGATAGTCCCTATTTTTCCTTTAAGTCCTTTGAGAGCTTGCAATACAGCATACAATTCACATGCCTGAGCTGACCACGAAGTGCCCAAGGGGCCTGATTTTATTACTTCCCCAGTTTTTCCATCTATAATTGCATATCCTGATTTTCTTTTTCCTTCTATAACCCTGGCTGACCCATCTACGAACCATTTTTCCCCTTCTTCGAGCTCCTCGTCCTCCAGATCTTCTCTAACCTTTGTCTGTAATTCTACTAGGTCTATACAATTGTGTATAGGCTCAGATGAAGCTTCCCCAAACAGGAACCCAGCAGGATTACTTGCTTGTGTTGTTCTTAATTCTAATTCTGGAGCATGAAGGAGAATGGCCTCATACTTCAACAGTCTTGCATCCGTGAGCCATTTCTCAGCTTTTTGTTGCAAAATTGTTCTTACGTTATGTGGAGTATAAACTGTGATGGGAGCCCCGAAAGTAATCTTTTTGGCTTCTTCTACCAATAAGGCAACCGCTACTATTGCCTGTAAACATGTAGGCCACCCCCTGCTTACAGGGTCCAATAGTTTGGAAAGGTAACCTACAGGCTTTCTATCCCCAGCCCATTCTTGTGTCAACACCCCATGTGCTGTGTGGTTCCCTACATTTACAAATAATTGGAACTTCTTATTTATATCAGGGAGGTTTAATACTGGGGCAGTTACCAAAGCACCCTTTAATTGCTCTAATTCCTTATCATCCTGTTCTGTCCATTTTATCTTTTCTGCAGTTAATTTTTCATACAAGAATTTAGCTTTTTCACTATATCCTTCTATCCACTGTCTACAATAACCTAACAGCCCCAATAGCTGACGTACTTGTCTTTTGGTTTTAGGGGGGGGCAGTTCTACAATCCCAGCTATCCTTGCAGGATCCAATTTCTTTTTCCCTTTTACTAACCAATGCCCTAAGTATTTCACCCCAGATTCTGTGAACTGTAACTTTTGTTTTGCTACCTTCAATCCCTTTTCCCCTAAAAAGTTTAATAAATCAATAGTGCATTCTCTTACACCTTCCTCTGTTTCACCAGCCACCAATAGATCATCTACATATTGTAAGATCTTGGTCCCTTTCCTAGGGGAGAACTGACTTAGCAACTGTTCTAACGCTTGTCCAAATAAATTTGGGGAGTCCACGAATCCTTGGGGAAGTGAGGCCCACCTTAACTGTTGTTTCCTGTTAGTATCTGGATCCTCCCATTGAAATGCAAAAAAATCCCTGCTGCCTTCAGCTAAAGGGCAGGTCCAAAATGCATCTTTTAAGTCTATAACACTGTACCAAGTATCCTTCGGGGAGATCCTATTCAGAAGGGTGTAGGGGTTAGCCACCACAGGGAACCGAGTTCTTGTCCTTTCATTTATGGCTCTTAAATCTTGCACTAACCTATAATTCCCATCTCCCTTTTTAACAGCCAGTATTGGGGTATTGTGTCTGGACATACACGGCTCCAATATGCCCTTTTTGATCAAATCCTCTATTATAGGTTTCAGTCCCCGCCTCCCTTCTAAAGGGATTGGGTACTGCCTGATCCTTATGGGATCCTCAGGCTTCTCAATCTCAATTGATATAGGTTCCATAGCCAATTTCCCGGCTTCCTTCCCTGTATGCCATACCTTGGGGTTGATTTTGTCCTCATCTTCACAGGTTAGTTTGTATATGCTAACCATAATCTGTGAATTCCTTACGATGAGGTTAATACCCAGTGCAACAATCAAATCCCTACCCAGCAGGTTGTAATCAGCCTCTTCTACTAACAACATATCTCCCAAACAAATTTTATTCTCCGATTCTATTTCCACATTTTTAACTATGGGTACCTTAAACGGCTCCCCTTTAGCTCCTATAACCACCATAGAATCTTTGCTTATTTGGCATCCTGGGGGCAACTGTTTGAATGTACTTTTCTCAGCCCCTGAATCTACCAAAAAATCAATTTTTGTTCCTTGGGGTCCTATTTTTAATGTTATCAAGGGCTCTCCTGATGTTATGGACCCCAAAAGATAGAGCCCCTGACTTCCCTAGTCCTCCCGAAACATCTTCTCATCCCTTATCTTCTTCGGACAATCCCTTTTCATATGTCCCTTCTTTTTACAATAGAAACATTCCATTCCTTCCACCCAATTCCCTGAAGTCCCTTTTTGTGGACGTGTGGCTCCCTTCGGAGGTGCTTTCCTTAAGGGTTTCTCCGAAGCTTGTGGGCGTTCCTGTTTCTGGGCTTCCCTTACAGCAGCCACTAACACCCTAGCCTGTATTTTCTGTTTTTCCTCATCCCTTCTCATATAAACTTTTTGGGCTTCCCGCAGTAACTCCTGCAATCCCTTCTCCTGCCACCCCTCAATCTTTTCCAGCTTTTTCCTGATGTCCTCCCATGATTTTGCTACAAACTGGGTTTTCAATAATACCTCCCCCACGGGAGAATCAGGGTCGGTCCCAGAGTATATCTGGAGGCTTTTTCTCAATCTTTCTAACCATTCAGTGGGAGTCTCATCTTTCCCTTGACATTCCCCAAAGACCTTGCTCAGATTTTGTCCCCGGGGTACGGCCTCTCTAATTCCCTGTATGATGATGTTCCTCATATCAATCATACTTCTCCTACCCTCCTCGGTCTGAGCATTCCATCGGGGATCTTGGCTTGGCCATTTCTGATCTCCAGGAGTGCTCTGAGGGTTCCTCCGTTCCCATTCCCTTATCCCCGCTTGTCTGATCATTTCTCTTTCCTCCGTATTGAACAAGGACATGAGAATAGCTGTGAGATCTTCATACGAATAGATGCTAGTTCCCAAAAATTCGTCTAGCCTTTCGGAGACCCCTAAAGGGTCATCCATAAGCTTTCCCATCTCCTTTTTAAAGGCTCTTACATCACTGGTATTAATCGGGACATTTACGTACCCGATAATTCCTGGAGCAGTGGGAATTTCCCTTAAGGGGAAAAGATTTGCTTTTTCACCCTCCCCTTCACTCTCCGCCTCATTCATTCTCTTTAGCTGTCTCCTAGTCCTCCTAGCGGGAGGTGAGTGTTTTGCTTCTGCCCAACCCTGCTGTGTGTTTGCAGGAGAATTAAAGAAAGCCGCCAGATCTAAATCAGGCAGCAGGTCATCCCGTGTTGGTGCAGAGGTGTTTGTACTTAGTGTCCTCCCTCCCAGTGGCTGAGTGGCTTGTACAGGTTCTAGCGGGGGAGGGAGCCCGACCGGTGGGACCGGGGCCACTGTCTGTGACTCCAACGGAGGGGCAGATGGAAGAGACAGGGGTATAGGGACCCTTCGTCCCAGAGGGGGTCCCAATCTCCCCGGGTTTTGTGGATCGTTTTGCTCTGGGAGGGGAGGGGGTGAGGGTACAATGTAAGGTGGAGGTAAGTTGTCTAAGGGCTCCCACTTATCCCCGGAAACATCGGCAGGGTCCTTTATCCTTATGGGTAATAATTTTGCATCAATTTTACCCCAGACCCCAGCATATTCCCGTTCTTCCGTAGTTCCCTTTTCTCCGACATAACGTACCAGTGCCTTACATATCCATTCTTCAAATGTTCCAAACACGGGCCAAATTACGTGATCCCGTATTTCTACCCCACCCCATACTTCTATGCAATAATGCACCATCTGTTTCTTGGATTTTCTTTCCCTTATGGGGCATTCTTCCCAATGTTCTAACATCCATCCCAGCGGGCTCTCAACTGGGATTTCGGGGATTCCTTTACCGGTTCCCCGCTTTGTCTTCCTAAGATTCCTTTTGCTAGCTTTGCTTTTTGTCTGTCCCATGGTGTGGGTTTACCAGATACTTGCCCTTTGTGGGTGATCGCTCCCCCCCCGGGTTTTCTCTGGTGTGTGCGAGCTCTCTCTTTTCCTTACTTCCTCCCCGGACCGTCCCTGGTCCAAGGCTGAAAGGTTTACCAATCCCCGGAACTCTTGTAAGGACGTAACCTTCCCTTTCAGCCTTCCTGTGACCGACCCCCCCTTTCCGAAAACTCCCCGAGTTTTCAGGGCTTAACGTGTGAGGTGTGTTCTATCCCCGAAACTTTCGCTTCCCCCGCAACCGACCACGTCCCTCGCGGGACAATGGAACTGCGATTTTGGGGTCCCACTCGCTTCGTGATAAAATCACGTCTCACTCACACGCTCGGTCACTCCCCACTCAACCACGCAATACTTACGATCCTTTTCCTGCGTGGATTCTTCGTGCACGTAGATTTTTATGAGTAGATTTCTTCGCCGCGGCTCCGGAGGTTCTGCTTCCAAAGAAAAACCTCCCCGAGTTCCCCGAGAGCTCTGACCTCGCCTATCTCCCTTTTAAATGTGGCTTTTGCTGTTTTTGTTCGTCGTGTGGTTGATCGGTTCCACCCGGCTACCCCAGCTCCGCCAGGCCGCTGAATTCAGCAGGGCGCCTCCTGGTCAGAGACGGGGGTCCCTCGGGGGTCCCGGTATCACTCCAATCACGTCGGGGTCACCAGAATTGTTATAAATAAAATCGACCAAATTTAAAGTATCAAAATTTAGAATTTTATTATGAGATAAAATATCAGTCTCGGAAAGCCACAATTTAAAAGGACAGCACCGAGCCCGGGATCGGTGCCGGGTGAACACGGATATCAAGCTCTGCCAGCCTGGTATCCCCCCCAGTTCACAATTTCTGGTCTCCAGCCACCCTTTTTTATACACAAGATCGCGGAGTGAAGTCCGAAATTCTGATGTTATCCTCTCCGAGGCGTCTTCATTAATTATTCAAGTCCTGGTATCGGAAGTCTGAATAGACCGGTAGGGTGGAACAATGCAGCTGATGGCCGAGCCCGGGTGTGTCGTGTATATGTTAATTTCGGCGGAGACGAGTAGAGATATCCATCTGAAGTGATTATCTTGGTCTCCGGACTTGTATCTTCTTCTTCCGTGGTTTTTTGTTTCTTTTCAGGGATTCCCGGCAGCAATAGTTTCAAGGCCCCCTCTCTGGTAATTCCAATCATACTTTCCTCGTGTCCCTCCTGTGCTTCCCAAGCTAGGAAATTTTCTAATTTTGGTTTCTACATTTTACCCTTACTTATGTTCATTTGAGCACATCTTTAACATTCATATTTTATACAGTTCAACATTTACCTTTTATAATTTGATAACACGAATTAACTTTAGCACATTTATTACATTACCTCCCAGTAACCTGAAGAAAACTGAGACTTTTGCATGTCTAAAATATGAAAGAATCTAGAAACCATATAAAATTCTAGGTTCCCTGGTGTTTGTAAATCACACGGGAGACAATAATGAGCAGGGCTAAAACTGAGCAATGGCTTTATTTGAAGAAGACTAAACAAGGGAAAAAATTGACTTAATGTCCTGTCTACCAAAAATATGCATCGGTCTTCTTAAATATGTTTGTTTTTTCTCTTTTCCTCTCCCTCCCCCAATCTCTTCTTACCTTACCTTACCTTACCTTACCTTACCTTACCTTACCTTACCTTACCTTACCTTACCTTACCTTACCTTTCTAAAAGAGCAAGATTCACTTAGTCATGATGTATTTCTCAATTCAGGTAGTCAGCATGCTATATAAATTAAATGATGGAAAGATGTTTCATAGTTGATAAAACCTGTCCTGGTTTGGGACAAATTTGGGAGAAAACCCCTGTATAGGATCCCTCTAAGGAAGCAAACCCAAGTGGCCCCTCCCTCCAACCGGTCCAGTAAAAAAAAACAACCCTTTGGAGGAAAGTGGAAAAAACTATTTTACTAAACAAATGAAGTGCATACAAGTATAAAGAATGAATAATATGAAACAATAAAACCTCTCCTTCTGAAGTGAGATGGCAAATTGAGAAAGTCCTTGCCGTGGGTGTAGCTTGGCTCTCTCTCTCAGTGCCTCTCCTCAGTCCCAGTCTCTCCGGCGCTGCTGGAAAATGCCGAGGTCCAGGCCCCGGTGGGCCGCAGGTGCAGCCCCCAGTGCTCCCCTGGGTTTTCAGTCCAGAGCAGGTTTAAACAGTTCCAAGAAAAAGGAAAAAAAAACAGTCCAGGGAACTTCTCTGCCCTAGCTAGCTGAAACTAACTAAAAGCAAAACAAGATCTCTGTCCTGCAGTCTCTCCAAGCCTCCGCCGAACATGCTGTCCGCAGTAGAATGTGGAGGAGTCAGGCAGTTTTCTCAAAACAAACTCCGCGCTTCTCCTTGCTCTTAGAACCAGTCTTAAAGGCACAGGACTCAATATACAGCACAAACAGAACAAACGATTGGGGATACAAGCATCATAAAGTTACCCTAGGACAAACCTTTTTTAAAAAAACAAGCTGGTAGCAGAGGAAGAGTATAACTGTTTCTCCCATGGCAAAGACTATATGTATTGCTGCACATCAGAAAGTCTATCCAGATTGCATATTTAGTTCCAACAGGGTGGAGAAGTTTTGATTAGAGATCACACACAGATTTGACCAAAGACAATACATCATCAGCTCTCGTGTTCTTACAGGTACTTGTTCACCACAGGCAGTAAGATCCTGTCTACTGGGAAAACCTTGTGGACAGCTAGAGAGTATCAGGACAGTGTAGATATTGAAAAAGTAAAAATTGTTTTGGAGAAAGAGGAAGTAATTTTATTTTAAAGACTATGTAATACCTTTTCAGCTTGAAGCTTATGAAGAATCAGATAGTCAGTCTCTTGCAACTGAGAGAAATCCAGGTCTTGCTAAAAGGATTTCCATCCAAACAGGGAAGACAAGAATTCGTAGACTAAAAACAGAAAGTAGCTCCCAGAACTTTTTCAAGTCTTTGTAAGCACATAATTAAAAACAAATTACCTGTCCAATTTTGCTATTTTGCAAGTCACCTTTAAAACAAAGTGTGCTGGTTTTGGCTGGGGTAGAATTAATTGTCTTCACACTGGCCAGTATGGGGCTGTGTTTTGGATTTATGCTGATCACAGGGTTGATAACAGAGAAATGTTTTTGTTATTGCTGAGCAGGGCTTGCACAGAGCCAAGGCCTTTTCTGCTTTTCCTACTGCCGTGCTGGCAAGGGGATTTGTGGTACATGGGAGGCTGGGAGGAGACACAACTGGGACAGGTAGCCCCAACTGACCAAAGGGATATTCCAGACCATATGACATCATGCTCAGAATAAAAAGTGGAGGGAATAAGGAGGATGGGGGAGGACATTTTTAGTGATGGCATTTGTCTACCCTAGTAACTATGTCCTGATTTAGGACAAATTTGGGAGGAAACCTCTGAATGGGGGCCCTCTGGGAAGCAAACCCAAATGGCCCGGGAAAGAATTTCCTTGGAGAAAAGTGGATAAAAAACTACTTATTTAACAAAGTGCCCACAAGCATAAAGAATTAATAATATGAAACAATAAAACCTCTCACTATTCTGAAGAGAGATGGCAAAATTGAGAAAGTTCTTGCCTTGGGTGTAGCTCAGCTCTCCCAGTCTCTTATCAGTCCCTCTGGTGCTGGAAAATGCTGAGGTCCAGGCCTCAGTGGGCCACAGGTGTGAGATCCGGGTGTCTCTCTGGGTTTTTCAGTCCAGGACAGGTTTAACAGTTCCAAGAAAAAGAAAAAAACAAAAAAAACAATCCAGGGAACTTGTCTGCCTCAGCTACCTAAAAACTAACTAAAAGCAAAGGAGATCTCTGTCCTGCTGTCTGTCCGTGCTACAGACGACACAGTCCAGGAGTGGAATGCGGAGGAGTGAGTGCAGTTTCTGCAAAAAAACAGCACTTCTTTCTCCCCCTTCACTCTCAGAACCAGTCTTAAAGGTTTAGAACTTAATATAGAGCATAAACAGAACAGACGATTGGGGATACAAGCATCACAAAGTCACCCTAGGACAAACTGTTACACATGATGGGGCCCTCCTTTCTCTATTAAACTGTCTTTATCTGAACCCATGAGTTTTCTAGCTTTTACCCTTCCAATTCTCTCCCTGATCCTACTGGTGGGGGAAGTGAGAGAGAGGCTGCATAGTACTTGGGTGCCAGCTGGGGTGAAACCACAGCACAAGGACATGTTTCAACCTTTCCAGCCTCTTTCAATGACTTCATTGTTAGACTTTATTTGAACAGTTAAAATGCCAAGTTAATGTGTGCAGACCTGTCCTGGTTTAGGGACAAATTTGGGAGAAAACCCGTGAATAGGATCCCTCTGGGAAGCAAACCCAAGTGGCCCCTCCCTCCAACCGGTCCGGTAAAAAACTTCTTTGGAGAAAAGTGGAAAAAACTATTTTACTAAACAAATGAAGTGCATACAAGTATAAACAATGAATAGTATGAAACAATAAAACCTCTCCTTCTGGAGTGAGATGGCAAATTGAGAAAGTTCTTGCCATGGGTGTAGCTCAGCTCTCTCTCAGTTTTTATCAGTCCCAGTCCCTCCGGCGCTGCTGGAAAATGCCGAGGTCCAGGCCTCGGTGGGCCGCAGGTGCAGCCCCTAGTGATCTTCTGGGTTTTCTGTCCAGAGCAGGTTTAAACAGTTCTAAGAAAAAGGAAAAAAAAACCAAAAAAAACAGTCCAGGGAACTTCTCTGCCCTAGCTAGCTGAAACTAACTAAAAGCAAAAATAATCTCTGTCCTGCAGTCTCTCCAAGCCTCTGCCGAACACCCCGTCCGGAGAAGAATGTGTAGGAGTCAGGCAGTTTTCTCAAAACAAACTCCGCGCTTCTCCTTGCTCTTACAACCAGTCTTAAAGGCACGGAACTCAATATACAGCACAAACAGAGCAGACAATTGGGGATACAAGCATCATAAAGTTACCCTAGGACAAGACCGTATAAGCTCATCCAGCTGGTACATTATTTTAAATTGCCTGGTTCAAATAACTGGAAATTCTAATAAAAAAAATGAAATCACATTTGGCTTAGCCTCCAAAACACTAGTTTTATTGGCAGACTGGAGCAAACAAATGGAAAATGCTTTCTACACAATCTTGTTTATCTCTTTCACAAAGGCCATGAGAATTTAAATTAAATTTTTTTAAAAAAGTGAAAAGTGTGATTTGGAGTGGTTGTCTCATGAAATTGGTGTCAGAATTGATACATTTAAAAATCTGTTTAGGTCTTGTCAGCGATTTTCAAGGTAAAACTATGGTTCGTTGCTTGCATAGGAGTGTGGTGTGACATAATCCAGTGAAACATTCATACTGGTGGTGCTGCACACCAAAACTTGTAGATTTTTGGGGGGGACTCTAGAGCTGAAATGCACATTGTTAATGGAATAAATTAAATATTTTCCAGTAGTATGAACATTTTGAAGACTCTGAACATGCACAGGTATGATTACAGTCCTTGTAGATCTGGATAAATAAATTCACCATGTATGCTCTTCCTATGTCTGTGTACACCAATTTGCAGATATATGCGTGATGAGTCCAATCAGATCTTAAATATAGCATTATTTTCAAAAATAAACATTTATCATGTCTATTAATACTGGGAGCTTTTTAAAATTGAGTGACATTTGACACTGCATTCTAACACCATCATTAATTGTTTATATATTAATTAAATCAATGTAATTTTTGAAATTGTAATTTTTGCTAATTATAGAAGAGCAAAGTGAATTCTCTGTGGATTGCAGATAGAAACGTTAGGTTTGAATACTCCTTGAAATGAGATTAAAACCAAATGAGGTTAAATGTTGATACCAAAAAAAAGATATATTTTATTTAACAGTAAATGAGAGAGAAAGAAAGAGAAAGAAAGAAATAGGTTGGGAGGGACAGGAAGAGTGACAGAGACAGATTAAATAGAAATATATCACCCCTCCATGGGTTGCAACAACATCTTGTTGTGAGTTGCAGAATAAGGACTTTACAATTCAAAATTGTAAAGCAGGTATATTTTATTCCAGCTGGTATGCATAGGGGATATTTCCACCAAATATGCATACCTGGTTAAGACATGTTCCAGGTTTAAATACACTTAGATCCCACAAAACCACACCTCCCTGCCCACCCATTCTCTGCCCATTCTCCACCTTCTTGCGCTTCATTTTATAATTAGTCTTTTGTGATGCCACGCCTTCTGGTGGTCAAGGGCAGGGGTCTTCTGGTGAAGTAAGAAGTCTTCCTTGGTGTTCGCTATTTGACCACCATCTCTGAGCAGGTGCAGTGGAGGTTTAGCTAATTCCCAGGTCAGTTTGTCCTGGCCAAAACCAGGAGCCTGCTCTTGCTGGTTTCTTAATCAACTGGTTCTGCTTTATCGGGTCTTCACAATACCTAAGTACCGCTTTACTGAGTTTTAACAATATGCATCTTATCTATATGGCCTTTACCTAGCAACTAAATTCCTATGTATTCTGTTAATTGATCCTGCCTAAAAAGTTACACTCCTATGTGTTCTGGTACAAGTTGTTTCTCTACTTTTGTTTCTCTGCTTTTACAAAATTGCTAAATAAGCTGAATATATTTCTGTTATTCCCTTCACCTGTTTAAGCACATTATATGTTTCAAAAATTCTGGATTTTCATATGCACATGCGTTTCCCATATCGGTTGCTTCCCTCCATCTGGTCTTCTTGATGATGAGGGTCCCCTGCTGAAAGGCATAGAATTCAATGGATTAATATACATTTGGGCCAGGTGGGAACACCCAGGCACCTCTCCTGTAGGAGGGCAAGTTTGACACTCTTTCTTTCAAGACTCTGGATTGCTTGCATCATTTTGCATCACATGCAGTGCTTTGGTACAAGGCTTCAGGAATAAGTCTGGGGAGCACTTTGGGGGTTGTAGAAATTGCTTTGCTGCTGCTGCTGTGGACTCCAGGATGGTGTAGATAAATGTAGACGAGAGATCTCTGAAGTTGGGTTTTAGAAGATGAGGTTTATTGTAAGGGATGTGAGGCCCTGCTCTGAGCTGCCAGGCTGCAGCTCGTGGCAAGGCCTAGGAAGGTGGGGGAAGGGAGAGGTTGGGAGTGGGGGAGAGCAAAGAGCAAAGAGGACCTCCCACCCTTGAAGCCCCCAGATAGGGGGCTTCAAGGTGGGCTGGAACAGGACTTGGGCCAATGGGGTTACAGATACCTGATACTTCAGGGGAGGGGTACAGGTGTGGGATGAACCATACATTGGGGGTGAGACAGAACATTCCATTTGACCTGGGTCTGGCTGCAGGTAACCTTCAGCTGGTCACATAACTGTTTTCCCAGACATCCAGTAGCTAGGACATCTCAAACATCAAAACTTACTTTCAATTCTATCTCACTTACAGGTTTCTCATTCTCAGAATATAGGCAATCATATTTATAGGGCTTTTTGGCTTCATCCTCCCCAACAGGAGGTCTTTGATGGATTATGACACCTCTTCAGCTGCCCCTCACATGAATGTCCTGTGGATGCAGCTTTCCCAGGGTAGGGGGGAGGTTTTTTACAACTGAGACAGTTTCTGTAAGGGAGGATGGGTATTCACTGCCTCTGACCAGAGATTTTGCCACACACTCAAAACCCTCCTTCTCCTCCTCCCTTGTTTGGGGAGGGGGAGTCTGTGAAAACCTGGCAGGAAGAGATAAGCTTGAGGGCTATGGCCTCCCCCAGCCCAAAGCCAGCAATGGATGATTTTCATGACAGATGCTGGGATTGCCCCCCCCATGGATGCTCTCCCAACCTTATCTATTTCTTCCCAGACCTGAGATGATTGAACAAATGTCACTTTATCTAATCTCAAGTTTTCTTATGTGGCTTAACTCACAGTTCAGGGTTTCAGTCAGGAGGCCCATTCAGGGTGAGGTGGGCTTTGCTGGTGAAGCTTCCTTGGTGCAGCTTTGTTTTACACTTTTTGCCCTAATGGGGCAAAAGTCTTTTATGGCAATGTTTAAGCCATGAACTATAACATTTCAGTCTCTGACACCACCAGATGAAAATTAATCAAGTTTCCAAAATCTCTAGGAAAGACTTTTTTTTGTGTGATCTCTGAATTGTGTAGATTAGAATATGATTCACTTGTGAACTGAAGAATGTAAAGTAGTATAATTTATGAGCCTAGATTTATGGGATACTAATATTTTATTCTGGACTTGGTTTTGGGTTGGTTTTTTTTTTGTGTTTTTTTTTTTTTTTTTTTTTAATTTAAACTTCATTGATTTTAACTGTTGTTAGGCTACAGTTTCTGAAAGCATTAGAGCCATTTTTATGTATCTATGCACATTCCCCCAATAGTAAAGTAATTAAAATTTGCTATATTGTATTTTTATATTTCTAACTTTTATTATGGAAAATAGAACTTTATTAAAATAGTTTTCCACCATCAAGAAGCATATAATCTTTGAATTAGAAAGCCTTTTTAAAAAACTACTCTGTTGGCACTTACTGGAAAAAAAGCACTTCATTTTGCCTATGTCTTGGATTATGTAACCTAAAAATGTGTATTCTATTTCATCTGTTGAAAGCTGTTTTTTGGGAGATGTTTTATCCTTCTCTCACCCTTCCAGGGGGGAGGAGGTGGATGCCTTCTGATAATGGCCCAGCCATTAAAACCAGATGGGGCAGTGGTCCTTATCTCTTTCACCACCCCTCCATCCTCCAGGGGGACATCTTCTGATAATGGGCCATTAGGGATCACCAATGACATGACACATTCCATCATCCCATTGTGAGATGCTCCACCCAGTGGGGGAGGAGCCAGCTGTTCCTAGCTAGATAAAAGCTGGGAGTGAAGGACACAAGGTATCCGGTTTTTCCACTGGATCCCTGAGGAAGACCGGACCCATCTCGTCACCACTGGACTTTCTACAGGACCATCTCTCCTCCACAAGAACCAAATCTGTTACTCCAGGAGGACCTATTTGGACTGCTTCCAACACCCTGACCAGCACCAGGGTGCCAGATTGTATCCCTGACTCTGTCAGGGGTTTTCCAGGATTTTTGTTTGCTTCCTTGCTTGTTTTTTTGTACTACTACATTTGTATTTTCCTTTTTTTTAATATTCCTAGTAAAGAACTGTTCCTCCTATTCCTATATCTTTGCCTGAAAGCCCCTAATTGCAAAATTATAATAATTTGGAGGGAATGGGGTTTACATTCTCCATTCCAAGGGAGGCTCTAGTTTACCTTGGCAGACAACTGTCTTTCAAAACCAAGACAGCCTATGATGCTAAAGGTGACTTGGTTTTTCCTGTTTAAAATTGTAAAATCAGATTTTCAAGTAACAAGTCACTCCTACATTAGTTACTGTAATGCTACTTTCCCCCTGTGACATTGTCATGGGTTGGCACAGTTTGGTTTTTAGTTGGGGAGGAATGTGGGGTTGTGAATGTTGAGTGAGACTTTAGGGAAGTACCCATATAAATCCTGATTTTTGTTTGAGCCAGCCCTTTTTTCTCCCAGCCAGTTGAACAGGTAACATTAAGTCAGGATGTTCTGTTGGCCGGCTAGGCCTGCCATGACCCCCCCCACCTTGGCGGGGGGAAGCCATCCCGGAGGCCTAGTCGGGCTCTGGGAGGAGAGGCTGCAGCTTACCATCAACTACTTTTAAAACCTCCTCGGAGCCCCGGAGCCAGGAGGCCAGGAGGAATATCCGCTGGGCCCCTGATAACAGCTATGGGCCTGGTTGGGCCAAGGCAGCCCCGCTTGTCACTGAGGAGTGGGCAGAGCCCCCCCCCCCCCCCCCTCCCTCCCCAGTGATTCCCAAGCAGAGAGGAAAAGAGTGGAGGGGGGAAACCTGGCTGATCTGAGATGCAGTGGGGGAGACACTGCTGCCCAGCAAAGATCACATGACTATTGCAGGCCTGGGCAGATTTAACTCTTTCCTGGCAACATGAAGTTTCCAAGGCCTAACCCTTCCTTGAGAGAGAGAAGAAAGAGTGGACATAGAAAAGGCACTGCATGAAGTCAGTGGAACAAGAGTGAAAGAACTGATAAAAATTATTAGAAGAGGGATTGAGAATGTGGACATTTTTAACCGGACTTCTCTGGTGTAAACTATGGATAAATGGACTATTTCTTGTAATATCTTAATGTTGTTTGGGGGAATGCTGGTTCTAGTCAAAAGTTGAGGATTGATATAACTGAGATTTAATTAGGAATATTGAACAGAGTAAGTCCCTCGCTCCTGGGCTAAAAGGAGGTCTCAGCCTTTGAGACAAAGATGATTTTAGAGAGAAAGTGATTTGAAGCCCTCGGCTCCTGGGGTGAAAGGAGATCTCTATTTCTTTTGAGATAGAGACAATTTTAGACACAGAAGAGAATCCTTGTTTTATACTAGAAGAAGCATTCTTAAACGGTACCCCAAATACGTTGAGAGGCCCATAAGTAGCCAGGGGAAAGGCTGCTAATGGGTGAGACTGCACAATCTGCAAAAATTCCTGGTGGTTGCAGATTTGTGACATTGGGAGCCATCAGATTGTTTTTGTCTTGTGGCAAATGTCTCCATAGGACTCTAGAGAGACTCCTCTCCCAAAGTGATGAAAGATTATGTTTAAATGGTGAAACTGACTGAAAATCACAGGTTGTGTCTCTCTATGTTGTTTGTAAGAAAGTTAACAGTTTGTAGGGGGAGGGAAGAGTATTTTGAAGTTTCATTTTTTTTCTTTCAACTTTTTTTTCTTTTTCCATTCTTTTAGTGTGTGTTAATAAAACTATTTCTTTACTTTTAAGCTTAAGTCTGCTTTACTTTCTCCTGATCCTCTTCCACAGAGGAAAAACAGAGTAAACACTAAGTCCACTACACTAAATTTGGCATACAGAATTTAGCAAATGTGAAACCACTACATTAATTGGTGTTTCTGCCCAGTTTTGAACAAAACTAGAACAGACATTTATTTCTTACAGATAAAATTTTTACTGGAGAACTCTGTTTTTAATTATCAAGCAAATTCCCATTATGCTGTTTTCTAAATCATGGTCAGAAAATGTAAAGAATTTTCAAAATCTTTATATAGGCTTCTTTTGATAATCTGTGTTCAAAGCATTCTTAAGCAAATAATCTGTCAGTGTAGTAAAATCTTCATTCTACTATATACAATTTCAGTGTTTCACTTTGAATTGAGGGAGTGAAGTTTGGGAGCTTTTTTGAGAGTAGGATTTCATGCTGTATGTAATCTCATGTGATGCTTCTGCAACTTCCCCTGTGTTGGAGTTAATGATTTGATTGTGTAGCTTTGAGCTAATTTGATCGAGTAGCTAAGCCATTGATAAAACTAAGCCACCCTCTCCCTTTCCTCCAGGCCAAATCCTTTTTAAAAATTGGATTAGTCATTTGAGTCGTCCTATAATATCTTTGCTTGATCTCTTCTAAGTGGGACGGCCATGTAGACAGGATTGTTCTGGCATCAGTCTGCTGGATTAGAGATAGTGTTGTTTCTTTCACAGTTGTTTCTTTCAGAAGGAGAGCAAATAAAAAAATGTGCTTTTTGCACATGGGCTACCCAGGGCTTGCCTTTCAGATTTAGGCAAAGAGCTGTAGATAAATAAACTCATGATTAGGTTATATGGTAAGGACAAAGTAAAATTATTTCATTTTCTGCTTTTACATCCTTTTATGAAAGCCACTAAGAGCAACATGATGAATATATTGTTTTCTCCTTTCTTTTCAGAGATGGTGTGTCATATTAGAGACAGTGTCTTATAATAAAAGTAAAGCAGAAGGAGTTGTTGGACTCATTCAAAGCTCTGCCTTCAATAGTGAGTAGTCTGCTTTGAGGGACACATCATGCCTACTGTTAGACCATTTAATATGATGGGCATCTGAATGGTGTGGAAATGCAAGTTGTTTTACTTTCTAGTAAGTAATGTACCAAATTTTATTTTTTAGCTTGCTGACAGTAGAAAGATAAAAAAATTATTATTGCACAGGTCATTTTATTTGCACAAGATTTCTTAGGTACAACTGCTGAAAGATTGTCATACTTGGAGTTTCTTGTAGGAGCACAATGTTTTCTCACCATAGCTGTCGTTCCCCATGAGGGAGCCATCTCTCAGAGAGCCTTTGGACTTCGACAGTGTCTTGGGGAAGGCTGTTGCACCAAAGCTTGCTGGCCAGGGGACTTCTCAAAGGTAGCAATCAGGAATCTGTCACTCTTTGGTTTTCCATAGTTACCACTGATGTCAAGACTGGAACTATCACTCTCCTCGGGTTTTTTCCATTCTGCCATTTTTTATGGCTGTTGGTTTTTCAGTGTCATTTACAATAGGATTTACAAATATTATTAGCATTGATTTGTGCTTAAGCAGCTGGTAGCCAGCTGGGATGTTTCCATTCCTCAGAATGGTTACTGCTTCTCACCTGCAGCATGACTAGCAGTCTTGGCAGTGTACTAGTCCCCCTCCCAGAAGTGCTGAAGCCAGCTGGGGAAATGCAAAGAGCTGTCATGTGAGGAGCTTCACATATTGTTGGGCTGGCACTCAGCTCACTGCTTAAATCTCTGTCCTAGGGTGACTGTGTATCCCCCAATCGTCTATTGGGTGCAAAGGGGAGGGGAAGCACGGTTTGTTTTTCCCCAGGAAAACTCTGCTCCTCGGAGTGACCTTGAAACGGGGGAGTTGGAACATTGCAAGACGAAAGAAGCGCTGTTGTTTTTTTCTCCCGGGAGTTAGTTAGTTTAGTGCTAGCATAGTTAGACGCTGTAGAATAGCTGAAGCTTTTTTGCTTTTTTTTTTTTTCCTTTTTTTTCCTTCCTTTTTTTCTTTTTTGCCCTCTCCTCGGAACTGTTCCAACCTTTCCGGACTAAGGACCTGGGGGAAGCACCAGGGGGCCTCCACAGGGGACCCACCCCACCAAGACCAGCCCTGCACATCTCCTTTTCTCCCAGCGCCAGCGGAGATGGAGCGGCGGAGCACAGTGACTATCTTCAAGAGGAGACTTTTTCTTTTTAAGTTTGTTATCCCTCCGTAAGCGGCACGAAGCTCTTGTCATCGGGTATTGTGCTGGGAGTGCTTTGCCTGTTTAATAAACAGGTTTTTTCCACTTCTCTCTGAGGAAGTCTTTTTCCCAAACTGGTTGGGGGAGGGGAGGGGGGCCCCATGGGAGGGTTTCTCCCAAAATCTGCCTGAAACCAGAACAAACTCCTTCCTTACCCCAGCTCCGTTAGAAATATATTTCAGAAAATAATGTTGTTTGTAATATATGAAGGAGAATCACAAGACTAACTTTTTTAATCTTGTGTGTGTTCTTTCATTCCCTTTGGAGCTGTTTTGCAATAATTCTTTAACTCAAGCTTTAAAGTAGAGTAACAATGTCATGGTTTAACCCCAGCCAGCAGCCAAGCCCCACTCAGTCGCTCGCTCACTTCTCCACCAGTGGGATCAGGTAGAGAATTGGAAGAGTAAAAGCCAGAAAACGTGTGGATTGAGATAAAGAGTTTAATAGGGAAAGCAAAAGCTGCACATACAAGCAAAGCAAAACAAGGAATTAAGTCACTGCTTCCCATGGGCAGGCAGATGTTCAACCATCTCCAGGAGAGCAGGGCCCCATCATGCATAATGGTTATTTGAGAAGATAAACACCATTGCTACATCACTCTTTCCTCCTTCTTCCCTCCACTTTTATACTGAGCATGATGTCATATGGTCTGGAATATCCCTTTGGTCAATTTGGGTTACCTGTCCCGGTTGTCTTCTCCCAACCTCCCCTGTACCAAAAATCCCCTTGCCAGCATGGCAGTAGGAAAAGCAGTAAAGGCTTTGTTTCGTTCTGTGCAAGCCCTGCTCAGCAATAACAGAAACATCTCTATATTATCAATCTTGTGTTCAGCACAAATTCAAAACAGTCCCATAATGGCCACTATGAAGACAATTAATTCTAACCCCAGATAAAACCAGCACAAACAAGAACATGGGTATTAGAGGAAAGAGTGCTGTATTAATAATAACTGATATATAGGTACACTGTTATCTTACTACTAGTGAAAGAAATCTATTTTCTCTAGTTTAGCATAATTAATCACTAAAGTGAAAGAAACATTTGAATAACTGCAGTGATAAAGGCATTGCAGTTATACAGAATCTAAAAAATTAACCTGTTGGCACCTTCAAGCTGGATGAGATTTTAAGTTCAGTATTTTGGACTGAGATACTGAAGATGTTGATATATTGGTGACTTAATGGATGATGCACATTCCTGAGAGTGACTGTGAATTTCAGACCTCCCTGATTTCAATAGATACTCAGTGCTGTATTTAAGCAATATTGAACCAGCGCTTCTGTTTCATCCCAAATACAATATTACTGTATGAAGTTAAATCATTGTTGCTGCAGCAGTTTCTTAGATGTTTTTCAGTAAAGTGATACAGTTATTGTTATGGATGATAAATAGCCAAGTTGATATAAAGAAATTTTATTTTGCCATTTTAAAAATAACAATCTGAAACAGCCACAATAAAAGAGACAACCTCGATCCCGGGTTATCGAAGTTGGGTGAACGTAGAGATGGTCACAACTGAACCAGTCCTCCCTGTTCACAATCACCTAGATTCAGTGGGCAGGTTTTATACAGTTTTTCTTCCCTGAGGCAGTTTTATTGTTAGTTCGTGTCTGCCGTGCATATTCATGTATTTTCTTTCTCTGTCTGCTTAGCTCCGAGAATGCTTCTTCCTGGCAGAATCGAGTGCTTGAATGGGGTTCTGAGAAGTCGGCATTGGGATGCTGATAGCGACATCTCTGGGTCTTCCACTTCTAGACTGGTATCATGTGTTAATCACCGGAGAAGGCAGTGGACCCTCCCTTGATGGATGGGGCATCTCCTATTTGGCCATTCCTTTTGGTTGTTAATTTGGATTTCGCCCTGCCATTGTCTGGAATCTCTACAATTGCAAATTAGTCTCGGCAAGCAGAAAAGTTTCCACAGTTTTGTGGAAACCTTCTGCTTGTAATACAGTTTATAGGTTATAACATATAAAACACGAATTTATCTCAAAACATATATCACAGTTATGAAGTGTATCATTAATTATTGCTTGTGTTTTTTAAGAATTGAGCAAGCCCAGCCATGGAACAGATGTCTACTGTACTAAGCACTCTGCAAATAAAAAGAGAAAAAGGGATCCTGACCTAAAGAATTCCCTTTCTCTAGACTTGTCTTTATTTGGACTAGTAACTAAAAACACAGCTGAAGTTTTGCTCCTGACTCCTGTATGCAACACTGGAAAGCTGATGTTCGGGTACTTTGGGCAGGTAGTAAGTACTCTTCTTCAGATTCTGATTGCCCATGCTAGCAGATACAGGGCAGACCTATCTTCAATTCAGACAAAAGAGTTGAGTTAAGAGCAGTCTTGATTGCATTCTTGATCAGCTGAGCCCTGAAACTTCCCTTCTGGTTACATTGCAGGCAGCAACTTGGGCTTATGTCAGGTACACTAAACATGAAGAACCAGTGTAGAACTGGCTACTGATAGGTTGGTCATACCATGTCGTTCGAGAGCTTGGAGACACATATGTGTCAGCATGGTTTTACATGTGTATATGCATCTGTGTGTGTATGGGGGGGGGGGGAGTAAGTATAAGCTCAAGTACATATTCAAACCTACCCTTAGTAGACTTCACACAATCTCAAAGTATTTGCAGATGATGGAAAAGTATATTGCTTGGTTCAAACCTGAGTACTCTCAGGTTCAGGATTTACTTTTTTTTATTTTCCTGAATGTATTTGTGTTTTCCCAACTCATTGAAACCTTATATTTGCATGTCCATCTTACTGACTCAATGCACTTCTTTTTTTCCCCCTGATAACTCCTCAGCACCTCTTTAAGTTGCTTTTTGTACTGTATGTTACACAACTTGGAAGTACTTATTTCTATCAGGAATTTTGAATGCCCTGTCTTCTCAGCTGCTAACATTTCAGGAAGAATTTCTTCACTGAAAGGGTGATTAAGCATTGGAACGGGCTGCCCAGGGAAGTGGTAGAGTTGCCATTCCTGGAGCTGTTCAAAAAACAAGTAAACGTGGCAGTTTGTGATATGGTTTAGTAGCCATGGTGGTACTTGGTCAAAGGTTGGACTTGATGATCTTGGAGGTTGCCCTGGTTACAGGAGTAGGGTGCCAGTTTAGCACTATGTGGGTGTAGCCAAAGTGTGTATTCTACTCCCCTCTATGCCATTTCTAATGAACTCTTTATAATGGATCCTTTGCAGTAGCTGCCCAGTGCACACCTGGCATCTCAGGCTACAAGCTGGATGTAAAGGAGAAAGGAAGAAGAGGCAAACCCTGGGAGGCAGGGTAGTGTTTCTTTTTCTTCACACAAATGACTCAGCTGATAACTCCCCTCTGGGGAAGCACCAGCAGGGTCGAACCTGGCCTGAGGGGTCATCTCTGCTAATGGGCCATAATGGACTCAATGGCACTAGCAGAATAGGCATCTGCAATGACTTAGATTATCAAAGACTCCCAAAATATCCCATGACTCACAGTATTCATCCATTGTGAAACTCCCTGCCCTGGGGGAGGTACTGAGCATGCCCCACCCAAACCTGAGCATATATAATCTTTGGGTTATGGGACGTGGGGGGCCATCACTTGACAGATCTGGAGGAGAACCAGAACTTCAACAGGACAGCAACCATCACTGACCAACAAGGTGCCAGGTTTGTGAGTTAAAACCAGTTTTCTCTGTATCATTGTATCTATTGAAATCTCTTCAGTAAATTGAAAGTCCAACCTGTAATCTTTCTCAAGGTAGAGTGGGGTTTATTTCTCCAGCTGGTTTACTTTTAAACCAACATATCTTTTGGTGCCCAATGTAGGGCATGAGAGAAGTCAGAATTACAATTTTGTTCTAAGCATTTGTATATTGGGGTAGAGAAACTTCCTGATCATTATGTTGCTCAGTGTATTTACGTTGATGTTGTACAAAACCCTGTATATATTTCCGCATATGGAGAACTATTTGCCCATCATGATGTTCTTTTTAAGATCAGGGAGAGGAATCAAAATTACTTTGTTGATATACTGTGTTTATGGCATGATAACATCAGAGACAATGAGTTTCATTTGGAATGTATATTCAGTTTTGTTCACCTGTCCTGGTCTGGGCTGCTCTCATTAATAATTGCACCCAGCTGTTGACATATGAATGCAAGACTCACAAGCTGAGAGCAAAATGAATCTGTTCACTGCAGACTTAAGACAGTACTTATACCCTTAGTGTGAGAATCTCTGTTCAGTCCTTTGCACACAACCTGGTTGCAGGCCTGTAATAAATCCATTGTCCTGACTGTTAGTTTTCTCAAGGTTTGCAGGCTTTGAAGAAACAGGACACCTTTCCTATTTTCAGATTGTGTATAATCTGCTTTCCTCCATGCTTCCCAGGAATTTTCAGGCCTGCTGTTTCCTCACACGCAGCCTGCAGGGGGAAGAGGAGACAATTGGTTTTTCCAGCCCTTTGCCTCATTCTCCTCTGTTCAGGCCTGCAACAACATTTTTTGAGAATGTTGAGTTTCCTCTAGATGTTAAGGACAGCATAATTTTGTTGCTAGTTCTGCTGTTTCCTCTATATGGCCTGTACTGTCTACATCATGCTTAGAGTCAGGACAGAGGCTTCTAGGGAAGTTGTCTGGAGCCCTGCCCTGGGAATGGATAATACTGAGTGGCACAGGATATGGAAGGAGATGGGCCAGTATTTGGAAAACTTCCCTCCTCCAATGATCTGGAAGTTTACCCCTGAACAACTACAGGACCCTGTTAAAGTAATAGGATATGTGAAGGGAAAATGCTTTGACAGCTCCAGAGATGGACAACTAGCTGCAACATGCTGGGCCCTGGTAACTGCCTATCAGACACTGCTTGGGATGGTACGGCACCTTCAGGAGGAGGAGAAAGGAAACTAATCAACAGGCACCATGTCCACTGTGTTGGTTTTGCACATCTTGTTTTTTTGGTAGCGGGAGGCCACAGAAGTAGCTTCTGTGAGAAGCTGTTAGAAGCTTCCACCATGTTGGGCAGAGCAAATCAATAATAGCTCTGAGGATGGACGTGTGTAATTTATGATGATGGTCTATTCTCTGATCCTCTGCTTTATGCCCAAAAATGCTTGCTGTATCTTTAAGGTGGGTCCAGGGAAGGAGGGAGCCTTGGGCCCCTGGTGAGCTTTTTCAAAGCATCATTCCCTGGGTGTCTAGGGGTGCAGTGTGGTCTGGGTTTTTTGCTTGGCTTGCTTGGTTTTTGTTAGTTCAAGCAAGAAGTTTTTTCCCTTCCCTGGCCTTGGAGAAGCTGCAGCAGCAATCCTTCGGCAACTTTTCAAGGTGAACTGGACAGTTTCTTTAGTCTGAGATCAGAGAAAACAGAACCTGCGGGACAGGGGTGGCTCAGGATCTGTAGGAGAGGGGCCGCTCCATTTTTGGCCCCAAGCCTTGGGAAAGTCAAGCTGGGGAGAGAAAGCACACCAATCCCAGCTGCTTCATCGGCTGGTGGAAAGGATGTCGACACCAGAGAGTCACCAGATTTTTCATCAGTTACCTGAATTACTGCGTGAAGCTCCTGTTTGGTTTTTTTTTCCCCTGAGACTGAAGCTGCTGCCATCTTCTACTGCATGGTGTGAGCCTGTATTTTTTCCCTGGCATTTTGGGGTTCTGTTCTGGTGTGTGTGAGATGGGGTAAGGTCTAACAGTTTAATATCTAGCATTTATTTACTTTTTTTCCTATGCCTTGTGGGCATTCTGTTAATAAACTGTTGGATTATTTTTTCACTTTCATCCATGTCTTGGTTTGAAAGACAGGTATCTGCTAGGGAGAAGTGGGGCCTCTCTAGGAATGGCGAATTCCAATCCCTTCCCTCCAAGTTATTATAATTTAGAAGATTAAAAAGGCTTTTCAGTCAGAGCTATGGGGAAAGGAATAACAGTTTTTTACTAGTAAGTATAACAAGGCAAACAAACAGCAACAACTACAGCATTAATAATAAACAGAACCAGGAACCTTGAGGGGCTTTGTTTCACAAAGCCCAGGGCAGTCTGATCCCTTGGGACCCTGAGAGCACCAAGCTGGAATGGTAGAAAACTCCCGGGCTGGTGGATGGAATGGCAAGGGTCCCCAGCAGGCAGGGGGGTGTCCCGGCAGGCAAAAGCGGGGGGTTCCCAGCAAAGTGAGCAGTGCTGAAGAAGCTGCGACGGCTGGGCAGGGCTGGCCCAGCTCCAGCAGGGCAGGTGAGGAGCTCCGAATTCCTGGGCACTCCAGCAGATGATGGATGGTGGTAGAATTCCCAGGACCGGACCCTCCATTAACAGTGGACTATTCACGCAGCTAGCCATCGGCCGATCGTCCTCTCCGAAACCGAGAGCAGAAGAAAACCACCCTCAGCTCCCGGAGCCCCTGAGCCTTTCCCTCCCCCCCAAACTAAGTGATCTACCACCCTCTTCTTTTGTGTGGGTCAAGCACCCTTTAAGCTTCAGTATTTAGTCTCTTAGAAACTTATGGGGGGGAAAAATTCTATAGGGAAAGGAAAAAAAACCAAAACCAAACTTAACCCCTAAAAATCCACTAGTATTAATTTCCTATTGGTGGAAAGGGATGGTTGGACCCCTTTTTAGAGGAGATGGCACATTCCAGAGTGTTTTCTCCTAAATTTGTCCCTAACTGAGATAACGTGCCACTGGCCAAGACTGGGCCAATTAGAAAAAGTGGTAACACCTCTGTGATAACATATTTAAGAAGAAAATGGGAACAATGGTTGGTGGTGTGTTGGGGAGGATGAAGCCAGAAAGCCCTATAAATATGACTGTTTAGATTCTGAGAATGTGAAACCTGTAAGTGAGATAGAATTGAAAGTAAGTTTTGATGTTTGAGATGTCCTAGCTACTGGATGTCTGGGAAAACAGTTATGTGACCAGCTGAAGGTCACCTGCAGCTAGACCCAGAGGTCAAATGGAATGTTCTGTCTCACCCCCAATGTATGGTTCATCCCACACCTGTAACCCTCCCCTGAAGTATCAGGTATCTGTAACCCCATTGGCCCAAGTCCTGTTCCAGCCCACCTTGAAGCCCCCTTATCAAGGGGCTGCAAGGGTGGGTTGGTCCCTTTGCTCTTTGCTCTTTACTCCTCCCTCCCTACCTCTCCCTTCCCCCACCTCCCTAGGCCTTGCCACGAGCTGCACCTGGCAGCTCAGAGCAAGGCCTCATATCCTTTACAATAAACCTCATCTTCTAAAACCCAACTTCAGAGATCTCCTACATTTATCCACACTGTCCTGGAGTCCACAGCAGAGGAGTAATTTCTACAGTGGTGCAGTTTTAATTGTAGAAGTCAGAGAAGAGGAGGAGGTGATAACATGTGAGAGAAACAATATGCAGACACCTGAGACGTTAATTTTGAGGAACTAAGGATTTTTTTTTGGAAAGTTAAGATAATAAGTTGCTGAATTAGCTGAAGTAGATAGGTAATCTTTGTTCGCAGTTAACAGAAGCCGGATCTTAGATAAGCTACCCCGGATCTTGTAACTCATTTCTTGTCAGGTTTATGTTTATGTAGTTGTCCTTGTCATGAAAAACAGAATGTGGTAAATAAGACATAAGATAGCTGCAGATTTCCTGCTTAAAGGACCCATTGAACACAGGAAACTGTAAGTTCTACCAAGGAATCATTTGTCACGAATGCATTGAAAAGGTAGAAAGGTCAGGACGAGGAAGACTCATCTTACTTCCTCATTTTAGGTGACCCCTCCCCAAAATAGACCCCCGACTCATTTTAAGAAACAAAGTACGCATGCTTAATAGCCTTTTTGCCAATTAGCATACGAAGCGAGGAATGGGAGGTGACAGGGGTATGAATATGCATTTGTATTTTGGATATTCAACACTTTTGTGAATAAAAGACTTTGTAATTACCTGTGAATTTCGCAGTGCGAATTAGGGAAATATCCCGCGTGCTGCCCGGCCGTAATAAACATACACTTTCTAACTTTAAACTGTTAGAGAGTTTTTGTCCGTCACAGTTGGGTATCGATACTAGATCAATACCCATATTTCTTTAATAAGTCATTTTGGTGAGCCAGCCAGGAGACTGCTCTCTCTGGCCGTGGGGCCAGTGGGGTCCAGGACCCCTCTGGGCACCCACCCGGAATTTTCTGGGAAGAGGGCTCCTGCGGTCCTGCTGACCACCCGGGGAAAGACCAGAACCTGCTGGAACTATGGACAAAAGGTATGTTTATATTTGAAAATAGGTACCTTGGTATAGGCGGTTGGTAAGACACTGAGAGACGTCTCGTGCACAACATACGCCTCTTGGGTTTGTTTGTAAAAGTTGTGACAGCTCTGCGGAGCTTGGTATCAGTGGTTTGGTAGTCCGTGTCCCGTAGTGGGGACAGCGGCAACCTGTCTTTGTTGTGTCATCTTGCAGTTTAAAGGTGCCTTGGTAGTCCGTGTCCCGTAGTGGGGACAGCGGTAACCTGTCTTTGTTATGTCATCTTGCAATTTAAAGATGACTTGGTAGTCCGTGTCCCGTGATGGGGCAGCGGCGGCAGTAAAATAACCGGTGTTGTTGTTGTGTATTAGGAGCAGCGGTGGCTCCGGTTACAGTTTGTGGTTCAAAGGTACCTTGACAATCCGTAATCCGTGTGGCGAGCCCGTGCTGGGACGCGAAGGGTCCCGTTGTGGGTCGCGGAAAATCCCGATTGCGGCCCCGGAGTGCACGGAGTGTGTGTGGTGTGAACGGATCCTGTGTTCTGTGGTCTCGTGGTTTTGTGTGTTTGTGTCTTCAGGTGTGGAAGAATTATTGGTGCACCGTATGTATCGTGGTCTGTGGGAGTTTGTGTAAGCGTTTTGATTTGTGTGATTTTGGAGTGTGTTAGTAACCTGTGTAAATGGTTTTAGGAGTTTTGCAAGCTTGAAGTTGTAAAAACCTTTTGAATTCCCCGCCTGATCAGTGGAGGGATACCTCTGTTTGCAGGACGGAAGGATTTAAAGTGTTTGTGTTGTATCCAGATTGTGTGCTGGAGGGGAATTAGACTGTGTGTGAGCTTGAACAGCGAGTGCTTTTGGCAACAAGATTTTGCTGACGTTTTGTTAGGTGAAAAAAGTATTTGTGTAAGTTTAAATTGTTTGTTTTTGAACTAAAAGGAGCAAGCGGCGTAAGGAGGTTTGAAACCTGAGCCAGCCCCAGCAATTGGGAGGGGGTGATTTGTTTCCCCGGTAACCGCGGGGGAATCCAGGCTCTGCAGCCTCGGGCCGCGTCTCTAAACTCCCTGTAAAACCCTAAGAAGTTCTTTTGGCGAGTGAGTGTTTTAGTTAAAGGGAAAAAGGTTTTGCTTGTTTGTGAGGCTTGCAGTTGCTAGAGTGTGTGGTAATATTTTAAAGTCCTGGTGGTGTAGTCCCTAACCACAGAGTGGAGAGGCAGCGTGGGATCAGGGTTACCCCCCACCTCCTTCTCACGGAGGGATTTGTGTGTGGTGTCCCGGCCGAAATCCGTAGGATTTTTCGGCGAGACCTTGTTGAAACTTCTGGTGGAGTGTGTTTGGGGTCGTGAGGGACCCCTGGCTATTTTCTTTGCGAACCTAAAACGGTTGGTGTTTGGAGTTGGGTCTCTCTAAGAAAAGGCTTTGATTGTGTGCAGAAAGCAGAGAGCCCAGAACTTATGCCCAGAGCTAGCAGAAATAGCCGATAAATTTTTGGTGCTGAGAAGCGCAATTGAAGTAGTCTACTTTGTGTTTTGTAACATCTTGGACCAAAAGGGATTCTAAACATGGGGGCAAATGAGAGCAAAGAGATTCCCAGAGGAAGCCCTTTAGGGTGTATCTTAACACACTGGAAGGAACTGGTGGGCTGTGGTGGTACCGAAACTAAGAGGGAGCTTGCTAAGCTTTGTACACAATGGTGGCCATTATATAAACTTGATGAAGGTGTGAAGTGGCCAGTAAACGGTACACTGGACTATGAGACATTATTACAATTGATGCTTTTCCTTCGGCGTGAACAAAAGTGGCAAGAAGTAGCTTATGCTGATATGTTTTTCACTCTCAGGAATCATCCCGAGTGGCAAAGGGATTGTGGAATGAGGTCACCATCTGATCCTTTAGTATTAGCCCTTGAAAAGGATAATAAAGCTACTAAAGGGAAGCCCAAACGGTGTTGTAGTACCTGCTCGATAAATCAGAGGTGCACCCATCCTGACAAAGTATACCAAGCAGAGGCTTTGGAACAAGAGACAGAAGACATACTTAAGCCAGCCCCTAGGAGGCAGGAAAGGAGGAGGGTGGTGGGGGACGCAAATTCAGAACCATCATTGACTCCAACCCCCCCCACTTCATCTTTAGCTTCATCTTCCTTTGGGAGGACAGCAACTGAGGTAGGGGTTTCTCCACCCACTCCTAAACCCCGGGATCCACCACTGCCTAGCAGTGACAGTGAGTGGGATGAACCTGAACCCCTCCCACCAGGTCCTAAGATTCCCTCACGAGGACCTATAGCATCAAGGACCCGAAAACAAACCAGAGTTGTCGTACAAGCACCTCTAAGACAAGCAATAACCTCTGATGGGGAAACAAAACTGATTAAAGTTCCCTTTTCCTCAATTGATTTAGAAATTTGGGAAAGGATTGCTAAGGGCTATCGAAGTGATCCTATAGGGGTTGCTAAGAAAATGAAGTTTATGGTTAAGCAGCATTCACCTGATTGGGCAGATCTGCAACTGCTACTTGATGCCTTAACAGAAACTGAGAAACAATTAGTTTTGAAAGTAGCTGGGGATCTGGCTGAAGATGATTGTAGGACAACACAGGAGGATGTTAAAGATGTATTTCCCCTTCAAGACCCAGGCTGGGATCCTAATGATGATGAGGAGTTAGGGCGGTTAAAGAGATACCAAGAACTAATAGTAAAAGGGCTAGAAAGAGCAATCCCCAAAACCATAAACTGGTCAGCCTTATATGCTATCAAACAGGGCCCCTCTCAAACACCTTCTGAATTTCTAGATCACCTGCGAGACGCAATGCGCCGACACACCACCCTGGATCCTGGATCTGATGAAGGAACGCAGCAATTAATAAATTTATTTTTAGGACAATCCACAGGAGATATCAGGCGGAAACTCCAGAAGATCCGGGGCCCAAACAGCCGGAATTTAGAAACTTTATTAGATGAGGCCTGGAGAGTTTTTAGTAACCGGGAAGAAGGGTATAAACAAGGGATGAAGAAACTAGCAGCAGTAGTAAAAGAAGGAGAAAAAGGGAAACATGGGCAAGGTCCACCAAAACAAGGACCACCCCGACTAGGAAAAGATCAATGTGCATTTTGTAAGAAATTTGGTCACTGGAAAAACCAGTGCCCAGAATTAAGAAAGGGTAATGAACATAGAAAAGGTGATCAGAAAAGGGAAAAAGTAGTTGCTCATGTAAAAGAGGACTGAAGGGGACCGGAGGGCCCTACCCTAGGGGACCCTCTGGTTATAGTTAAACTGGGGAACAAAGAAAAAGAAGTGAAATTTTTGATAGATACAGGGGCAACATTTTCAGTGTTGAATAAGGCCCTAATACCTGTAACCAATGACTATGTTATGGTAAAGGGGGCAACTGGCCAATCTGAAAGAGCTTATTTTTGTAAACCATTGAAGTATAAATTGGGAAAACAGTGGGGCATCCATCGATTTTTATACATGCCTAATGCTCCATCTGCACTTTTGGGCAGAGATTTGCTAGAGCAGCTGGAAGCAAGAATAATATTCAAAAATGGGGAAATTAGTTTGGAGGTAAAGGATCAACAATATGTAGAACTGTTAAGCTTAATGCTAATAACCAAAGAAATTGAAGTGGCAAGTGAAAAGGAAAATTTTAGGAAAATAATGGATCAAGTATTTCCAGGAGTGTGGGCCTCCAATATACCAGGAAGAGCAAAGAATGCACTACCAGTGCAAATCAGGCTTAAAGAAGGAGGACAGCCAGTAAGGGTTAAACAATACCCCCTAAAGAAAGAAGATATAGAAGGGGTTAGCCCAATTATTGAGAACTTTCTGCAGCTAGGACTACTGAGAGAGTGTCAATCTGATTTTAATACTCCTATTCTGCCAGTAAAGAAACCTGATGGGTCATACAGATTAGTACAAGATTTAAGGGCTGTTAACAAGGTAACTGAAGACTTGTATCCAGTGGTTGCCAATCCCTACACCTTGTTAACCCGTTTAACACCTGAACTAACTTGGTTTACTGTTCTAGATCTAAAGGATGCTTTCTTTTGCCTCCCTCTCCATGAAGCCAGCCAGAAAATTTTTGCATTCGAGTGGGAAAGCCCTAAAACTGGAAGAAAAACTCAGCTCACATGGTGTGTGTTACCGCAGGGGTACAAGAACTCCCCCACTATATTTGGGGAACAGCTTGCCAAGGATTTAGAGTCCTGGGAACCTCCACCAGGAGAAGGACAGTTACTCCAGTATGTGGATGATCTCTTAATAGCTACCCGGACCCAGGAGACATGCGTGGACTGGACGGTAAGCCTCCTGAAACTTTCTAGGCCTGCAGGGGTATCGAGTATCCCAGAAGAAAGCCCAAATGGTGAGGCAAACAGTTATTTACCTGGGTTACGAAGTAAGTGCTGGACAAAGGACTCTGGGGCAGGATCGCAAGGAAGCAATATGCCAGACCCCAAAACCTCAGACAGTGAAAGAACTAAGAACCTTTTTAGGCATGACAGGGTGGTGCAGACTGTGGATTTATAACTATGGGTTGCTTGTTAAACCTCTGTATGCCTTGATCACGGAAGGGAGCAGAGATCTTCAGTGGACAAAAGATGCAACCCGAGCCTTCAACCAACTAAAGAAAGCCCTTATGTCAGCTCCAGCCCTAGGACTTCCAAACGTGAGTAAACCATTTTTCCTGTTTTCTCATGAGAAGCAGGGGATTGCCTTGGGAATATTAGCACAGAACTTAGGCCCGTACCGGAGGGCAGTGGCCTATCTTTCCAAGCAACTGGACACAGCAGCTAAAGGATGGCCAGGGTGCCTCAGAGCAGTTGCAGCAGTAGCAATAAACATCCAAGAAGCACGCAAATTCACCCTAGGCCAGAAGATGACTGTGCTAGTATCTCACACAATGTCTGCAGTCCTTGAGGCAAAAGGGGGACATTGGCTCTCCCCACAGAGATTTCTGAAGTACCAAGCCATACTGGTAGAACAAGATGATGTTGAAATTGTGGTAACTAACATTGTGAACCCAGCTTCCTTCCTCAGCGGGAGTATGGGAGAACCAGTGATCCATGACTGCCTGGAGACCATTGAAGCCACCTACTCGAGCCGCCCAGAGCTGAAGGACACCCCGCTTGAGGATGCTGAGACCTGGTTTACTGATGGAAGCAGCTATGTCGTCAGTGGAAGAAGGCATGCTGGGTATGCAGTTACCACAAGCAGAGAGGTAATAGAGTCTGGGCCATTACCAACTAATACATCTGCACAGAAGGCTGAAATAATTGCCTTAATCCGAGCCCTAGAGCTGGCAAAAGGAAAAGAGATCAACATCTACACGGACTCAAGGTATGCATTCGGAGTGGTTCATGCTCACGGAGCCATCTGGAAGGAAAGAGGACTGCTGAATTCACAAGGCAAGAGTATTAAACACGCACAAGAGATACTGAGGCTATTAGATGCCATACAACTACCTGAGAGAGTAGCCGTAATGCACATAAAGGCACACCAAAAAGTGAGCTCTGAATTGGAAGAAGGGAATATGCTGGCGGACAGAGAGGCAAAAGAAGCAGCAAAAGGTGAGGTACCTGATAAGGCTGTTGAGGCAGCATTGATTCCAGATGGAAAAGTTTCTATTGAAGGTAAGCCAGTGTACAATAAGAAAGATAAGAAACTTATCAAGGTAGAAAAGGCAAGCTTATAATCAGGAAGGATGGGCTGTAACAGAAGAAGGGAAACTTGTAGTACCCTCCTATTTGTTGTGGTCATTAGTACAGAGGGAACATGAGAAAACACACTGGGGAATAGATGCCCTGTATAACCATTTGAAAGAAAGAATCATGGCCAGGAAATTGCAGGGCACAGTGATACAAGTAACTCGTCAGTGTAGTCTTTGCCTCCGAACTAACCCTAAAAATACCCCAAAGCCTAAAGTGGGACAAATTGGGAAAGGTTGTGGACCTGGGCAACAATGGCAAATTGATTTTACAGAACTGCCCAGGAAGGGAGGGTATCGTTACCTATTGGTGTTAACTGATACCTTTTCAGGATGGCCAGAAGCCTTTCCTGCCAGGACAGCTAAGGCCCGAGAGGTGACCAAAGCGCTGTTGCAAGAAATAATACCACGATTTGGAGTTCCAGCCACCATATCCTCAGATAGGGGACCACACTTTATTTCGAAAATTGTGCAGCAAATAAGTCACCACCTGGGAATAGACTGGGAATTGCACACCCCATACCACCCTCAATCTAGTGGCCAGGTGGAAAAGATGAACCATTTGATTAAACAACAAATTGTAAGATTGGGGCAAGAAGCAAATTTGCCCTGGCCTCAGGCTCTCCCATTGGCCTTGTTGCGAATTCGGACAAAACCAAGAGCAAAAGAGAAACTAAGCCCTTTTGAAATATTGTATGGAAGGCCATATGCAGTTCAAGAGGGAACAGCATCCATTCAAGTAGGGGAAGAAACCCTACATGGATATATGGTGGCCCTAAATAAACAACTTAGAGAAATTGAGAAGTATGTGGCTGGAACTCAAAACAGAGAACTAGATGGGCCAGTACATGATGTACAACCTGGGGATTATGTGTATGTTAAGTCTTTTGCAGAAAAAACCTTAGAACCACAGTGGGAAGGACCATTCCAGGTGCTCCTCACTACCTTCACTGCAATCAAGATCCAAGAACAGAAGGCCTGGATCCATCACTCCCGAGTGAAGAAAGCCCCAGAAGGAATTTGGAAAGCCACACCAGGCGATAACGAACTGAAGCTGAAGCTCACTCGGAACAACGAATAAATGGACTAAGGAGTTATTTTGGACATTATGTGGAAAGTTGTAACTATTGTAGTAATTACCTTAACCATAACAGGAGTCAACACAATACCACGAAGGTATAATGTGACTAGGATATACCAGTGCCAAGGAAGAGCTTATGATCCTTACTCTCGTAAGGCTTTAAACAAGATACTAAAAGTCACAAATGCAAGCTTGTGGGAGGGAAGAAATGTTTGGGGATGTAAGTATGCATTCGTACAGGATGGGTTCCACGAAGCTTACCATCCACCCATGAAACTCATCAGGGTCAGTCCTGAATGCTGTGATAAATGCTTGAGTACATGTCTAGGGTTTAGGCTCAAAATAGAAGGGTGTGCGATAAGAGGGTATGACATTGACTTGAACATCACTCAGGTATGTACTGAGTACCGTAAGAACGAGACCAAGATTACTCCACCAGTGCCAAGAAAGGCTGTGATCACCAAGATGCCAGCTATTCCAGAAGTGGAGGAACAAATAACTCCTGTAGTTACCAAAATTGGGCCATATGCTATTAAGAAGACAGGAGTTCAGAAGCTGATAGTTAACCCAAAGTGGTCTTTAAAACGAGTAGAAATGGGAGTACAGGTAAATGCTTCACACGTTCGGCCAGAATGTGCCCCATTTCTCAGGAACTCCTTTATGGACTGGACTACTTGGCTTCAAAAAAGTATGCCTCCCAATTTTAGGAACAAGAGGGATCTCACTGGATTGCTAGGAACAGGACTGGGAGTGCTGAACACAATAGATTCAGAAGTGTTACTGAATAAATTAACCACAATAGGGAGCGATTTAGTCAAACTACAACAACCTTTGCAATCCTCTCTACGAGCACTAGGTAACAATCACTGGAAATTGACCAAGATATTACCAGAATGGGAAGACACAGAGGAGCGAGATCATGAAGTAATAATTAACGCACTAGGCACAGCTAGTGAAAACATCTCGTTGGCCCTAGGGTGTACTCAGGCACAACTGTGGATGCAATCAGCGGCTGCCGCAGTTATCAGGGAAGGTGGAGAAGGAATATTCCCTGCTGAAATTCGCAAAATTGTCTGGGATAATGCCTCTGATATGGAGAGGGAACTTCAGTCCTGGTGGGTGTTGGTCAATTTCACCTAGAACCCTGTGACTAGTGTAGTGACAGCCTTTGTTTTAACTATACACGATGCCTCAGTGGACTTAATACACCCAATAGTCCCCTTAGGATTAAACCATGAGGGAACTGTATTGTACCCTTCTGAACACAGAATGTGGGCACGAGAAATTAAAGGAAAGTGGCAAACTATTAATCTAGAGCCCTGTACTGTGAGGAGACAACTAGGATACATATGTGAAGGGACATTAGAGGGTGACAAAGACACTTGTTTAGACACAGACCAAAGTATTTGTCACTTTGAAACACATCCAGGCAAACAGACAACTTCACTTGTGTATATAGGACAAGGTTGTGTCTGTCTTAGGACAGCGTGCCCCATCGTAAAGATAGACAACCAAATTGTGAATGAGACTCAATTCAATTTGTGTGTTTGTAATTTTGTTAGAATTAAGGGATGTGATTTTTCCTATCAGGTACCTGTAATATCACATCAATATATAAAGGCCGACATAGCCACTGTGCAGAAGATACTGCCTGTGCCCATAGGAATGAATTTGACTTTAGTTGCTCAATTGTTGAAACATCATGAATTGAGAGAAGTCTTAAAAGAAATTAGAGATGAAGGGAAAAAGACATTAATTACTATACACCATGACACAGAGACCATCAAAGGGGTTTTTAAAAGGCTTGAGGAACATTTGTCTCATCATTGGTGGGATGTGCCTTTTGGGTGGTCACCAACAGCAACCGGAATATTGAATACCTTAATCCACCTTATAGTTGTGTTGCTTATTTTGGTCAGCATAAGTTTAGTGTTATCCATTGTAATACTTGTTTGGAATTAGAGGATGCTACGACGAGTGGCAGCTTTAACATCACTGTCAAAGGCGTATGGCTTAGTTTTGAGAGACACTAGCTGTACAGCTTGGATAGATGAAGAAGACTGTATACTGAGTAAAAGAATTTACTCATTTCAAAGAAGTAGGGAATGAGACGTTAATTTTGAGGAACTAAGGATTTTTAGGAAAGTTAAGATAATAAGTTGCTGAACTAGCTGAAGTAGATAGGTAATCGTTGTTCGCAGTTAACAGAAGCCGGATCTTAGATAAGCTACCCCGGATCTTGTAACTCATTGCTTGTCAGGTTTATGTTTATGTAGCTGTGCTTGTAATGAAAAACAAAATGTGGTAAATAGGACATAAGATAGCTGCAGATTTCCTGCTTCAAGGACCCATTGAACACAGGAAACTGTAAGTTCTACCAAGGATTCATTTGTCATGAAAGCATTGAAAAGGTAGAAAGGTCAGGAGTAGGAAGACTCAACTTACTTGCTCATTTTGGGTGACCCCTCCCCAGAAGAGACCCCTGACTCATTTTAGGAAACAAAGTACGCATGCTTAATAGCCTTTTTGCCAAGTAGCATACAAAGTGGGGAATGGGAGGTGACAGGGGTATGAATATGCATTTGTATTTTGGATATTCAACACTTTAGTAAATAAAAGACTTTGTAATTACCTGTGAATTTCGCCGTGCGAATTAGGGAAATATCCCGCCGTGCTGCCCGGCCGTAATAAACATACACTTTCTAACTTTAAACTGTTAGAGAGTTTTTGTCCGTCACAGTTGGGTATCGATACTAGATCAATACCCATATTTCTTTAATAAATCAAAAGGAGGGCAGAAAAAAGCTGCCAGAGGTCAAAGGGAACAATAGGATTCCCTGCTAGATTTGCTTTTAAAGGGCTGTGAAAGTATTCACTTTCTCATCCAAATTTGGCCTGAGCTTTGCACAAATCCTGAATCGCTTGTTGGGGGAAGGTGTCCCAATTACTGTGGACAGTACCCCCTCTTTTTGACCGTAGGTATGTGACAGGGGTGGCAGAGAAGCCAGGATAATTTCCTGCTTCCAGGTTCCCGGCTCCCCCCCCCGCTCCGCTTTCCCCTTTCCCCAGGGTGTGGGAACCGGGACTGTGGGCGGGGAAACCGTGGGAACCAGGGGCAGGGAGGGGCTGGAGGCTTGAGTCACATGGGGCGGAGTTGGAGGGCAGAGGTTTGAGGGTAGGGGGCGGAGTCAGCGGAGAGGGCAGTGCCAGGGGTGGCACTGAAGGGAAGGAGGGGTCTGGGGAGAGGAAGGGATTGTGAAAGGGATTGTGGGAAGGAGGGACAGACAAAGGGAGAGACTCCTTGTGGCTTCAGCTATTTTAGGGAACAAAGGAGTCCCCTCCATCTTGTGACCCCCCCTTCTGAACTAGGACTAGCTTGGGATTCACTAAGATGGGGGTTTTGTGCACTCAAACTGCCTGCAAAAGTAAACCTAACCCGGGGTTTACCAACTGGGGAAGAAGGGAGTTTTTGGGAAAGCTTAGGTGTTTCTCGAGGAATATCCAATTTTGGGGAAGGGATTTTGGGGTCAGGATAGGGAGAAACTGAGGAAACTGGGGAAAGTCTACAAGGAACCAGCTTTTTAATCTTTTCATTTTGTTTTTTCATTGCAAATAGAATCTGCAGGCTCCAAAGAGCAAAATTTGCTTTTTCTTTATCATTAGGGGAGCTTGATTGAGACAATTCTTTTACAACAGTTTCCCAAAATTCTGGGGAGCTTATTTGCTCAGATGATACATCTGGAAATTGAGCAAATAACCACCGAAGGAAATTTTTTAATTGCTTCTTGGAAAAATGGGTTTTCCCATCATCCAAGGCATTTAAAATATGGTAATAGACCCTCTTTTGAGACACAGGCAGTTTTGCACCCATTTTTGGCTCAGATTTTGAGTTTCTGTGTCCTCTCTATTGTGACTGAGAAAGTGAATGGAAAAAAAAAAAAACAAAACCCTCACTGGAGAGAAAAAAGAGCCAAAAGGGGAAACAGTTTCCTTTTCCACCCCCCCAGGCTGCCAAAAGCACTTTGAAGGTTTATTCTGAAAGCAAAACCTTCCCTGAAAAAGAAAAGAAACCCTTTTCCCTGAGGAACATCGCTTCTGAAAAAATTTTCCCTTAGAAAACCGAAAGTGGTACTCACCAAAATTCCAGCATTCCTTTCCCTTCTTTCCCAATCACTCCTTTTGCCTGAGACTGACCCTTTTTGGTACAAAAAGAGCTTCCAGTCTTGGTCCCCAGGATCAGTTTTCCACGAACATGTGGTCACTCTCTGGGGCAGCTTGCCATTCAGGGGGGGCTTCTTTGCAGCACTCCGATGGGATTTTTGAGTCCAAGGGAGAAAACTGCAGCCCTGGCCTGTAGAATCCTGTGTTTCGGAGACTCCACAGCGAACGCCAAGCCTGACGGGTCTGTCTCTGCGTGGGATTCCTTGGCCACGTGCTCCCCAAGTGGTTCTTCCAGCTTTTTGGGAACCTTTTGTGGCTTTGAGCTGCACATCGTGTGCCATTTGTAGTTTTTCCACACGAGACTAGATGGCAGCTGATGGCAAAAGTAACAGAGTCTGCTCTCTGGCTTCAGATGGGATTTTACAGCTTTTATTCTCAAGTCCTGCTCTGATTAGCTGGACTGTCCCGATGACTCGCTGATGCCAAAGAGCCCTGGCCCCTCCCCCATCAGGGCTTTTTCCCCCAGGGGGCAGGGCCCAGAGGTCCCACCCAAAAAGGGATAAGTGGGAGGGAACAGGGCTGGGTTACATTTCAGTGTGGGGGATGAGCAGATCATAGGACAGATACATAGAAAAACCATTACAAATCCAATGAAATAGAAACCAAATTAATGCATTACAACACCTAATAATCATCCTTTGACTTTTAGCTCCCTTGTTTCAAATTGTTTCACTAATAATTCAACACTTAATTTAAGGCACTTCAAAAGCACAAGCAAATTTGTGCTTAAGCATATGTATAACTCTTGTCATATATTGCTGACTTCCAGTTGTAGTCTGCCTAAGTTTTAAAGGAAATACCAGTATAGGATCAATATGAATCTATATGCATTAAGAGAGCAGTATTACTGGTTTCAAGTTTTGCCCTTGAATTCCTTTCAGTAATTATAAAATTTTCTATTTGTTTTTTAATGACAAAAAAAGCATAGTGCATTTAGTGGTTAATAGTTTAGTGTTTCTATTGGGTCTGACTGTAATAGAGTTCATTTTCCCTTAGCAGCCCTCACAGTGCTGTGCTTTGCATTGGTAGCTGAAAAGGTACTGATAACACACCAGTGTGTTTTGGCTACTGATGAGGAGCGCTGGCATAGCATCAGCACTGTCTCCCTAAGATTTCCCCCCCATCAAGGGGCTGGGAATGGGCAAGATCCTAGGAGGAGACACAACTAGGCCACCTGCCCCAGTTAACCAAAGGGATATTCCAAACCATATGATGTCTCAGCTCAGATATAAAACCTAAGGGAGGGAGGAGGAAGAGGGTGGCATTCGACATTTTATAATGTTTGCCTTCTGGAGCAAGCGCTACACATGATGAAGCCCTGCTTCCTGGGAAGTGTATGAACATCGCTCACTGATGGGATGTTGTAGTGGTTTCACATTCATCAAATTCTGGTTGCCAAATTTAGTGTAGAGGTCTTAGTGTTTATTTTCTTTTTGTGGGGGCCAATAGTTAGCCAGTTTGAAGGTCATTAAGCCAAACAGCTGGGATCCCTTGCTAGAGATAGGGAAATTGAAAAAGGAATTGGAAAAGAAATAGCAATTTGCAGTGCCTGGAGATGGCTCCTTTCATGCATGAGGGCAAGATATCCATTAAAGGAAGACCTTGTGAACTCCCTAGGAAAGTGGACCACTGCAGATGAAGGCATCTAGTACCTGAGAGAATTAGCAGTGCTTGGAATCGTCTATAAAGATCTAAAGATTGACAGTGTCTCTAAAGATCCAGAGGATGCCTCTTGCACAATGGCCATGTGGAGGAAGGTGGTTCAAAGTGCCCCTGCATCACATTCAAGCAGCTTGGTATCATTGTATTACCCACAAATGGATTCACTAACTGTAGAGATTGCATCCTCCTGGCTCCAAAATGTAGGAAAAAGTCCCTCTGGCAGAAGAGTGCAGGCCACAATTTGCTTTCACTTGAAGAGTGTCCAGTATACCTGGAACTGAGTGCCCATGGGGTAGAAACAGCCCCCATATTTGCTGTGGACTGATCCAGACTGTGAGTGACTGAGACATGGACTCAGACTGGCAGGGAATCTGAATCATTTATTCAAAGAAATGAGCTTGTCTGTGATGCCATGAGCTCCTTTGTGCTACCATGTTGTCTTGGTTTTGAAAGACAGTTGTCTGCCAAGAAAAGCTAGAGCTTCCCTTGGAATGGAGAATGTAAACCCCTTCCCTCCAAATTATTATAATTTTGCAATTAGGGACTTTCAGGCAAAGATAAGGGAATAGGAGGAACTGTTCTTTACTAGGAATATTTAAAAAAAAAAAAAAAAAACAGGAAAATACAAATGTAATAGTACAAGAAAACAAGCAAGGAAGCAAACAAAAATCCTGGAAAGAACCCTGACAGAGTCAGGGATACGACTGGGCACCTTGGTGTTGGTCAGGGTATTGGAAGCAGTCCAAAAAAATCCTCCTGAAGTAACAGATGTGGTTCTGTGGAGTAGACATGGTCCTGTAGAAAGTCCAGTGGTGGTGAGATGGGTCCAGTCTTCCTCCGGGCATCCAATGAAAAAAACAGATACCTTGTGTCCTTCAGTTGCAGTTTTTATCTAGCTAGGAACAGTTGGCTCCTCCCCCACTGGGTGGAGCATCTCACAATGGGATGATGGAATGTGTCATGTCATTGGTGGGCCCTAATGGCCCATTATCAGAAGATGTCCCCTTGGAGGATGGAGGTGTGGTGAAAGAGATAAGAAACATTGCCCCAACTGGTTTTAATGGCTGGGCCATTATCAGAAGGCATCCACCCCCTCCCCCCTGTAGTTACAAGAGAAGGATAAAACATCTCCCAAAAAACAGCTTTCAACAGATGAAATAGAATACACATTTTTAGGTTACATAACCCAAGACATGTGATTCTGCAGGCACATCCCACAGTCCACAGCTCAACTCCACCTCATCTCTTCCCACACCAGACTGCACTGGAACAGGGTGCAGCTCCAGAACACCTACAATATATTGATTATATTATTGTGTGGGGCAATACAGCAGAAGTTTTTTTGAGAAATGGAAGAAAATAATCCAAATTCTACTGAAAGCTGGTCTTGACTTAAAACAAAGTGAGGTAAAAGGACCTGCACAGGAGATCCAGCTCTTGGGAATAAAATGACATGCTCTAGAACTTAGTTATGCTTTCATGATAATTTCCAGTTTGGTCATTCTAGAAAGAACTGAAGCTCTTTCCCACATGACAACTGAAGAGTTGTTACGTTTATTGAACCAGCTCCATCTGGCATCCAGTAAGTCCCAAATTTAGGTTTTCCACAGCCTTGCATAGATTTCTGCTCTGCCAACAAAACACAGAGAATTTTTTTGCTAAGCTTGGTTTGGTTTGTTGAAAGAAGTGTCCTTTTTGCAGAAGACATTAAATATTTTTCAAATTGTGTCCTACCTCAGAGATTCCTCACTCCTTGAAGGAGAAAATACTGATTGTCTTGCATGATCCTGGTGCCTTAGGAAGGTTGACCTGAAACAGACTGGACAGAACTAGAAAATAAAATATTTATTGAAAGGTCTCTAGGATACACCTTGGGCAAGACAGGAGCCTAACCAAGGCTGCACCCAGGATGGCCACCAAAGATGGCTTCAGGGTCACAAGATCTTACATTTTTATAAGTTTTGGTTCATTTGCATATTGGGGTTTAATTGTCCAATTACAGCTTCAGGTTGTGAGGTCTCATCCTTGTTGTTTCTCCCTTCTGTCCACCGTTGTTTGTGCTTTTGGACTGAAAGTTGTCCTTGGTCTCCAGCAGGAAAAGGATTTGTTTTGTCTACCTATTCTGTGAAGAGAGCTTACTGGCACTTAATATGAGTCTCAGAACTACATCCCTAGGCAGCACAGAATCTGAAAATATGAAAGCTAAAGCTTAAGTCATCAATCCTGCTGCTGGCACCACTGGGTGTGAAAAATATTTTTCTTTGTTGTTTTTTTGGGGCAGGCTGGAAATGGTGAGCTCAATCAGCTGTAGCAAAATCAAGCTGTAGCTTGGCTTAGTGCCAAGCTTTTAGCCTTCACGCTGGTGGGCCATGGGGACCAGGAAGGTGTGAAGCCAGGCCCTGCCACCACCTCACAGCCCCCGGGGAGAGTCACTGCTCTTGACCTCCCAGCAGCTCTTTGGCACACCAGCTTCAGAGTATAGCCTCTGCCACTCAAATACCAGCATCCTTGGCCATGCAGTCTTCAGTATACACTTAACCTTGTTAATAATTTCCCTGCCACAGTTAAAAAAAAAAAAAAAAAAGGAAAATCTCTACTGTCTTTCTGCAAGTGCATCACACCAGAGGGGAATTTCTTATGCTCACAACTGAGAGTTCATACCAGGGCCGCAGACAGGACATACCACAAAGAGAGCAGTCTAAATGCAAATTAAGGACAAAAACATTATTTTAAGAGAAGAGAAATACTGAGACCAGAAAATATTTATGGCATATCTGCTATTCAAAACACTCCCCAGCCAAGTTAACAAGTTGTGGTTATAAGATGCAGAGAAAAATCACACATGTTTCTCTGAATTTTAGAAATTACAGATTTTATATATAATGCAAGACACAATCCCTATTTCAAAAATGCAAAAAGCTATTTTTCCCTGTCTCCCAAATCATGTGGTATTTTAACTTCTTAGTGGTTTAACCTCAGCCAGCAGCCAAGCCCCACACAGCCTCTTGCTCACTTCCCCACCAGTGGAATCAGGGAGAGAATTAGAGGGGTAAAAGCTAGAAAACTCATGAGTTGAGATAAAGACAGTTTAATAGGGAAAGCAAAAGGCACACACACAAGCAAAAGCAAAGCAAGGAATTCATTCCCTGCTTCCCATGGGCAGGCAGGTGTTCAGCCATGTGCAGGAGAGATGACTTGGGTAGACAAACACTGCAACTCTGAATATCCCACTTCCTTCTTTTTCATTCAGCTTTATATACTGAGCATGATGTAGCCTGGAATATCCCTTTGGTCAGTTTGGGTCACCTGTCCAGGTTGTGTCTCTTCCCAAATTCCCATTAAAAAGGAGTTATATCTTATTTAGCTAGTAGTGTTGTAGTCCTCTGAATTTTGCAAGGAGCTGTTTTATTTAACTAAGGAATTCATGGGGTTTTCTTTTTACTTTATTATCTTAGCAGTTTTCAGTTTAAATGTTTCAGTAGAACAAGATATAAACCCTGGGAAAATTAAGGAGTAGCACAACTGCACCTGCAGGAAATGACTCCATAGACCTATACACCCCAGAAAACTTAATAGAGAATTGTTTAGCTAGAGGAGCAAATTCAATAAAGTATTGTTTAGCTAAAAGGAGGTTTGTGTTACCTTTTAACTAAAGAGAAATGCACTGTCTTAGTGGTAATTAAAAGAAGAAGAAAACTGACTCAGCAGAAGTAGAATGCGCATGAGCGGGAAGTTGCCAACCTGAAAGTTCAGCTAAAGGATTAAGTGGTGAAGACGATAGATGATGAAGAGCTGACAGCCCCCCGAAATGAGATCAGTAAAAAGACACTAGATGGCAGTCTTGCTCCACAAAACAGCAGCAAGGGAAAAATTGAGAAGGCATCTATGATGCAAGAAGATGGGTAGACTCGGGGAGGGGGCTATGGGGAGGTCTTGAATGATACAGTGTATTTAAACCCCTGGAAATAGTTGTTTTGTTGGACATGTCTATAGCAAATAATTTCCCAATATGTCCCCAGCCTGGCCATAGCTGCAATAAAGGAATGTTCTGTCTAACAGAACTTTTCTGTTGGATCTTTCACCATGCACCCCCAGGGTCCTTGCCAGCAGGGTAGTATGAGAAGCAGAAAAGGCTCTGTGCAAGCCCTGCTCAGCAATAACAAAAACATCTCTATATTATCAACCCTGCGTTCAGCACAAATCCAAAACAGCCCCATACCAGCCCCTGGGAAAAAAGTTAACTCTACACCAGCCCAAACTAGCACACTGTAGTAAGAGTATACCTTGACCTTCTATTCTATCTGACTGCCTGGTGAGTGGCTGGAGATGAGCAGGTGATGAGCTACAGCAGGCAGGGGAATAAGAGAAGTGGGAACAAAAGAGACAGAGCAGCTGTGCTGCCCAATTCCCTCCCAAATCACTGCCCATAGAGAAAACTCAGACACTGCTGTGCACAATCTCATGTTCCAAATCTGAACTGAAGAGACGTGTCGGGGCACAGGGGGAAGATTTATAAGAACTGGCTTGTTTGTGGGAGATTAGGGACAGGTGGTTGGAAGATATCGCGTTGTACAGGCAGACAGAACCCCTCCCTCAATACTTAGTTGGTTAGTGTCCTTGATAAGGTAAGCAACACCTAACTTGTAACGTAAGCAGACGGATGTGATGTAGCAAACAGAGGTTTTATAACTCCATGTAACCAGTTAATAAATGCCATTAGCCATCCACCACACTGGTGTCTGTGAGCTGGTGGTCCGAGCAGCCTGGGTGTGGCTGCCGTGTCGTTCCTGAACCAGGTCGCTACGCCTCAGCGGAGGTAACAAGTGGTGCCGAAACCCCGGGAGTTGCCCGGGAGAACGGGAGTCGCCTGGACGGGTGAACGACGGCCGAGCAGCGGGGCCAGCTCGGCGGGAGGGACGCCTCCGGACCCACGCAGAGGATGGAAGCTCTCGTGAAGGTCGTTTCTCAGATTCATAAGCAGTGGGGAATTGATTGTAAAGCAAAAGATTTTACCCTCGCAGTGACGAGGCTTTTGCAACTTAGTATTATTGATAGACCGGTGGATATCCTCCACCCAGATGTTTGGGATCAATGTACTAAGGCTCTTGCCGAAGACACAATGTCTTCCGGCTCGGGGAAAAATCTTAAAGCATGGGGAAGGGTCGTAGAATCTTTACAGAAGGCTCTGCACGAGCAAGAAACCTGGAGAGCTGCCCGAAACTGTTTAAAGGTTTCCCCCCAATTAGGTATCGCAGCAGCAACGCAAACTTTCTCAGAGGGAACTGTTGTTCAGAATTTTCAGAGTGTAAAAGAATGTAGACTGAATGTTAGTGATAATGTTCAGAGTGTTGATGAGGTCAGTTCTGCCGAATGCAGAAGCTTTCTGAAAGACCAAGAGCTCGCTTCAAAGCCTCCAAGCTCAAGGTCGCTCACTGAAGAGATAAAACAGATGCAGTCATTTTACAACGGTCTAGCTGAAGAAGCTAGGAATGCTGAAAAAGCGGGGGAGGGACCTCCACCTTATGCGCCTCAAGATAGCGCTGAATCCGAGAGGGAAAGCAACAACTATACTACAGAAAACAAAGAAAGTTATTTAGATAGTGGGCTCGTTGCCAACGAAAACAAAGAGAGCTCGTTTGCTAATGCGGGGGCGCGCAAGCAGAAAAAGGGAGGAGAGCGCAAAGAGAGAGCTGAAGCTAATCTTTGCCAAAAAGCACGTTTTTCTAAGGCAAGAAGCTCCCACAGCAGGAGGCGGGGGGAGCGCAGGTGCAGGGGGCGGCTCAGCCCCGAGAGAAAGGGGCGGGGGCCAAGGGGGAAGGAGTGGCCCAGCCCTGAGGGAAAGGGGCGGGGGCCAAGAGGGAAAGGGCGGCCCAGCCCTGAGGGAAAGGGGCGGGGTCGGAGCCCGACCAAAAAGCTCCAGAGCCCAGAAGCAGCCAGTCAGTTGATTTCCGACTCTGATTTGGACTTCAGCTGGGACTGGGATAGCCAGTCCTCTGCTGCCGGCTCTGGCTCCGGCTCTGACAAAGAAGAAGTAACAGTATATAAAATCAGTAACAACAATGTTTCTACTTGGGCTGAGGGGAAGTCAGAACGAACCCCCCTCACAGACTGGAAGAAGATAAAAATGGCATGCTTTAAATGCAGCCAGGCATTTAAATTGGGCAAACGTGCAAATTATCAGACTCCCACCTTCAGTGCCCCAGTCATTCAAACCCTATCAGAATCTCGCAGCACGCAGACACAAGAGGGAGGCCACATCTGGCACCTCCTCCTCATCCCGTCCTTTAGCTATCTACCAAAAACCTAAGTCAGATCCTTACAATCTGTTTCTTAGTGTGTTAAATGCTACCTTTTTTTCGTTGAACCAATCCAATCCGAACTTTACAAAATCATGCTGGTTATGTTATAATGCAGAACCTCCTTTTTATGAGGGTGTCGCCCTTGATGCTCCTTTTGAATATTCTGCAGCAAACAATCCACACAACTGTAAGTGGGACACCCCCCGGAGGGAAATTACCCTGAGCCAAGTCACAGGCCAAGGCAAATGCTTTGGCAGTGTAACCGTAGCAAAGCAGATGGGAAATATCTGTACTGAGTTCATCCAACCTAGTCAAAAGACTGATAAGTGGGCAGTTCCGTTCCTATCAGGAATGTGGGTCTGTCAACAAATCGGAATAACTCCCTGTGTGTACCTTAGCAAACTCAATAACCTTGCTGACTTTTGTGTCCAAGTTCTGATTGTTCCTAGAGTCCTGTATCACCAAGAAGAAGAAATGTATCGCTTTTTAGAAGAAACCATCCTGCTCCGCAAAAGAGAAGTAATAACAGGTATAACCATTGCAATGCTCCTTGGCCTAGGAGCCACTGGCACAGCCACAGGTGTTTCAGCTCTCGTGACCCAACATCAAAGACTTTCTCAGCTGCAAATGACAATTGACGAAGACTTACTGAGAATTGAAAAATCCATCTCCTCTCTGGAAAGATCTATCTCCTCGCTTTCGGAAGTCGTCCTGCAGAACAGGCGAGGACTGGACCTCTTGCTCATGCAGCAAGGAGGCCTGTGTGCCGCCTTGAGAGAAGAATGCTGTTTTTATGCAGACCATACCGGAGTCGTGCGAGACTCCATGGCCGAACTGAGAGGAAGACTGGCCCAGAGAAAGAGAGAGAGAGAGGCCCAACGAGGATGGTTCGAGTCATGGTTCAATCAGTCCCCATGGCTAGCCACCCTTGTTCCCACATTAATAGGCCCTCTCACCATGATACTCCTGACATTGATTTTTGGGCCTTGCATTTTGAACAAGTTAGTGTCGTTTGTTAGAAGACGTTTAGAGAAAGTCGACATCCTATTTGTCGAACGCCTGCAATTACCGTGAAGGGCGCTTGTTACTAACATTTTATACCACTTTTGTATCCTATTATACTAACTTTAACAGCTTTTGCGTTTTTATGACATTTATACTTTTATAACATTTATACTTTTATACTTTTTTACTTAGTCATAGGAGGGGGGGGAAATGTGGGAGATTAGGGACAGGCGGTCGGAAGACATCGCGTTGTACAGGCAGACAGAACCCCTCCCTCAACTCTTAGTTGGTTAGTGTCCTTGATAAGGTAAGCAACACCTAACTTGTAACGTAAGCAGACGGATGTGATGTAGCAAACAGAGGTTTTATAACTCCATGTAACCAGTTAATAAACACCATTAGCTGTCCACCACACTGGTGTCTGTGAGCTGGTGGTCCGAGCAGCCTGGGTGTGGCTGCCGTGTCGTTCCTGGAACCAGGTCGCTATGCCTCAGCGGAGGTAACACTTGTTAAATGGATATGCAAAGGAAGATAACATAACTGGTGATAAACTGCATTTTTACTTTTTAATGGTGTTTACTACATGTGTGGATTCCAGCTGATAAGAAGACAAACCTGCTTCTGCAGCAAATAGCGTGGACATTGTCCTCTGAAAGATAGGCAGAGAACTTTCTCTGTTAGCTTGCTGGCTAGTGTCACTGTAGAAGCCATAGGAAAACATTTCTTGGTAACGTATAGGGAGTCCTGTCTGTGAACTGTAGTCACAATACGGTATATTAGGCACCTCTGAAGATGCCACAGCTGCCTCTCAGGTCAGCACAGTTAAATCAATTGTGGCCCATCAGAAGGGGTGATTACTTTAGGGCTCCATGTGAATGTCCTGGTGCTTCCCAGAGGGGAGTTTTCACAGCTGAGCCACTTGTGTAAGGACTTTGGCATGATAAAAATCATTATCTCACCTCGAAGGATTTGCCTCTTATCAGCCTCTTCCCTTATCTTATTCAACACCCAGCTGTAGCCTGAGGTGGCAAGTGTGCTCACCCTCTGCACCTGGGTTGTTATTTTGCACATCCTCAACTTGCACCCTGATTGTTTGAGCCATTAACATTCCAGTCCCTCACAGGGAGAGGCAGGGGTGTTTTAAGTTTTGGGTTTATTGCTCATTGTCCTGCTCTGATTTTTATTAGTAATAAATTCAATAATTTCCCCAAGTCAAGTCTGTTTTGCCCATGACAGTAATCGATGGGTGATCTCTCCCTGTCTTTGTCTCCACCCAGGAGTCTTTTGTTATAGTTATTCTCCCCTGTCCAGCTGAGGAGGGGAGTGATAGGGCGCTTTGGTGGGCATCTGGCATCCAGTCAGGGTCAACACACCATGTATGTTAAGAAATGTAATGTGAAAGGAGAAAATTAGTTGACATTAAAAATAGTTGAAGGAACAAGTAACTTGTGTGATCATAAAGGTTGTGAAAAACGCCATATTACTAACATTTTGTGAGAAGGTAAAAGCTTTATTGGCCTGACTAGTTTCAGTTATATGAATAAAATATGTATATAATATTTAAGGTGAAGAAGTTGCTTTTATAGAAAATTGAGACATAAATAAATGTCTAAGACTTGTCTTGGTATTACTATGTGTCACTAGATGAGTCTGCTTTACTGCTTTAGGTGAATCCAGTTTGGGTGATATTTTGGTTTTGTAAGATGTGTATGCTTTAATTAGCTGTTTGAACAAGGAAGACTATCAGTTTTGCTCTGTGTTTCTTCTAGCTCTTACAAGCTTGTGTTAGCTCTACCTGGATCTCTACAAATTTGAAATAAACTTTTAGGTTATCTAGTAATCAATTATTAATTTTGGGATATCTGCAGTATAAAAGCAAAATGGTATATTAGCAAGATTTTGTGTATTCAGATCTCCTTTTCATATTTCACAAAAATTGTGAAATGTGATGTTCCACAAAGTCCAGTTTCTGAATGAGGCTATTTTTCTGGTGTTTATGTAGGCTTAAATTGATGTGATTAGTTCTCTAGTGCTTTAATGTTTTTCCACTGCTGGTATGCTCTATTAGGTTTGCATGGCCTGGTTTTTGGTGGGGGGGGCACAGAAGTGGCTTCTGTTAGAAGCTGCTAGAAGCTTCCACCATGTCTGGCAGAGCCAATCCCTGATGGCTCTGAAGATGGACATGCTGCTGGCCAAGGCTGGGCCAATTAGAAATGGTGCTAAGGCCTCTGCAATAACATATTTAAGAAGAAAATCAAAACAAAGGTTATGGCACAGTTTTACTTTTCAGACAGAGAAGAGCAGAATGAGAATATGTAAGAAAAACACCTATGCAGAAACCAAAGTCAGTGAAGAAGAAGGGAGTGGAGGTGCTTTAGGCACCAGAGCCAAGATGCCTCTGCAGGCCGTGGTGAAGACCATGGTGAAGCAGGTTGTCCCCCTGCAGCCCATGGGGATCTATGGGGAATGCAGAGATCCACCCACAGCCCTTGGGAGAGGTTCCTATGCTGGATTGATTCCCAGGTGGATGCCTGGGAGGAGGCTGTGATCCTGTGGGAGCCCTGTGGAGAGAGGGGCCTTGCTCCTAGGCTGGAAGAGCCTGTCCTTGAAGGATTGCATCCTGTGGAAGAGTGACCTACGCCACAGCAGTTTTGGGAGGACTGTTTGCCCATGGGAGGGACTCATGTTGCAGCAGGTCCCAGGGAGCTACTGCTCATAAGATGTGCTCACGCTGGAGAAGTTCATAGAGAACTGTCTCCTGTGGGAGAGACCCCACGGTGCAGCAGGGGAAGGACTCCTCTCCCTGAGCAGCAGAAGGAAATCTCAGCTGATGAACTGACCATAACCCCCATTACCTGCCTCCATGCGCCACTGGGGTAGGTGGTAGAGCTGGGAAGGAGGGGGGGTGGGGGGAAGGTATTTTTAAGGGCTTATTTTACTTCTCATTATCCTACTCTGATTTTGTTAGTAATAAATTCACCTTATATCTCTAAGTGGAGCCTGTTTTGCCCATTATGGTATTTAATGAATGATCTCTCCCAGTCCTTATCTCAACCCATGAACCCTTCTTTAAAATTTCTCTCCTCTGTCCAGCTACAGAGGGGAGTGAGTTGCTTTCATGGGTGCCTGGCATCTGGCCAGCATCAACCCATGGCATACACTTATCAGATATTCTCTGAAGTATACCATCAGATTCTTAAGATTGTGAAACAAGCGATTTTTGCAAGCTAGCACCATAAAGTTTTTTTGGTTTTTTTTTACAAGATTCACGGTTCTGTGATTTTAGATCTGAAAAAGCTTTCATTTTATTCCTTTTAATTTCTATATATATATGCACACATATGAATACATTTAGAATGAGCCTTCTATGAATCCTTGTTGTTGTTATTAAATCACTGGTTAAAGTACAGGAGTTGCGTCTACATTGTCCTCACAGTTCAACTATTTTGTTTTGTTCTTTACACAGGAGCCCTTACCAAAGTAAAGGAGAGTAAGCGACATGTGGAAGAGGGGAAGATGGAACTCCCAAAAGCTGAGGGCATTCAAGAACACTGTAACATTATTTCTTTTGCAACCCTAGCAGAAATTAATCATTTCCACAAAATTCATGTGAGGGACTTTAAATTACAGATGCAGCATTTCTTGCAACAGCAAATACTCTTCTTTCAAAAAGTGACACAAAAACTAGAGGAAGCTCTTCACAAGTATGACAATGTTTAATCTCTGAACTTTGATTTGTTGACTTTCCTCAGTATGAATGAGGAACATCGCTGCTGCTGAAAAACTGTTGCCAGTGGTAGACTGTGGTACAAGGGTGGTTTTGTGTTCACCTGGAATCTTCATTTAATCTCTGATTATGTAGAAAGGAAACAGTTATAGGGCTATGTAGTAGAAACAATACCACACATTATAACCAAGTTATACTGTGTATGCCTATACCACCATCGTAAGTTTTTAAAAACAATGAGTATACTATTTGCCTTATTGCTTTCTGAAATATTTTATCTTAGTGTATACTTTGTAGACCTCAAAACCATTTGAATCTTTAAGGAAGTTGGCTTGCTAAAAGCAGGCTTCAAATGCCTTTTTACTTTCCTAGATTTGGATTTCTTATATTAAAGTGATTCATTGTTTACAGATTCCTAGTAGAGCAGCCACATGATTTTGTGCCTTTAGACTCTATTTTTCCTTTTCTATTAAGTCACATTTTTATGACTGAATGAATGAAGGATTGATGCCCATAACAGGAACTGATTAGGAAACTGATTATTGACTGGAAAAAAATCATCTCCCATCCAGTTTTCACAGCAAGTACTGCCTTATGACAAATTGTAGGGGTTCTAGTATTAATTTTCTTTTTGTGGGAGGGAGAGATTAGGAGAAAAAAAACAAAGCAGGCTTTAGCTTAAAAATGAACAAAAATAATTTTATTAACATATATTAAAAGAATGAGAAAAAAAAGTTGAGAAAAAGAAAACTAAAACAGAATGATACCTTAAAACACGCTTCTTTCCTCCTACAAACTATTACCTTTCTTATTGAACAACATAGAAAGACACAACTTAGGATTTTCAGTCAGTTTCGCTATTTAGACATAACCACTCATTACTTTAGGAGAAGAGTCTTTCTAAGATCTTTTATGAAGACGTTTGCCACAAGACAAAATAGTCCAGTGCTCTCAATGTTACACATCTGCTGCCGCCCGGAGTTTTCACAGACTGTGATGTTCTATCAGCAAAGCTTCTCAGTGTATCTGGGGTACTATTTATGAATACTTCTAGTCTAAAATCATCTTTGTCTCAAAGGCTGAGACCTCCTTTTAACCCAGGAGCGGGGGCTTTAAAGTTCCCTAATAAATCTCAATTACATCAGTCCTTAATTTTGATTAGAATAGCATTCTACCCAACAATACTAAGATGCTGCAAAGAGCAGTTCATTTCTCCATAATTTACCTTGGAAAAGTCTGGTTAAAAGTGTCCACTTCTTCAATCCTACTCCAATATTATTAGTTCTTTTACTTCTAATCTAACTGACTTCATGTAGTGTCTATTTCTGTGTACCTTCCGGTTTTCTTTCTTCTTTCTCTCAAGGAAGAATTGTGCTTTAAAAGTTCCATGTTGCTAGGAAAGGGTTAAATCCGCTTGGGCTTGCAAAAGGCCACGTGCAAGCGCCGAGGCTGCATGAGCTGAAGAAAATGCAAAGCTGTGTTGATGGAGGAAGCTGGTAGATGTCCTTTTTTCCACCCCTCGGTCTCATCCAGGGTGGCTCAGCTCAGCGTTGTTATAGAGCTGCAGGCTTTCCTTCTTTGCTGCTAGCGGTGATTAAGCTGGGCCATGTTTTGGCCCTTTGTGCCGCAGTCTGAGCACGTGGTCAGCATTGTCGAACTGCAGCCGATTTCTTCCCTGCTGGCAAACAGGGGAAAGGGCTTAGCTGGCCTAGACCCTCTCTGTGAGGGCAGCGGCTTTCAGGGGCCCAGCCGGGCCTGGCCTAGCTGTCCAGAAGGGCAGCAAGGCCCGATCCAGGGCTGGCCCGGCTGCCTCCAATGTTACCTCATGCCAGATCCTCGAAGCAAGAGAGAGGGCGGTCAGCAGCAGATTAGTTTTAAATGTCCCTTCCATAGTGGCATCAACACTTCTCATTCGTCAACTTAGCTGCCAATATCCCAGACAGCTTTTTGATAGGTCCCTGTCCTCCCCCCAACCCACTCTACGGTCAGGGCAGGGAAATCTCGGTTTTTGTTCCGAGATTCAGGTGGTTTTAGAGTCTTTTTGCCTTCTGCAAAGCTCTGAGCCAGACGCAAGAAAGAAACGGAGTCTTCAGGTTCTGATTTTTCAAGGTTGCATGCTTTGTTTATTGTTTCTTATCTTACAATTTTCTCAGTGCCCAACAAAATCTGTGCAGCTGCTCGGGCATCTGGTGACTCCTCGACTCCTCCCGGACTGGGCTGTCGCTATCTTTTATACTAATTGCTACGTGTTCTTTATTTATCATTATTTGCTAATACCTATCACTTATACTAAAAAGGTCATCCCTACTTTGACCCAATCTCTTTAAACTACTTTGTGCCACTGTCACTGCAGAAAATGGAGTGAGGGAAAAAGAAAGAAGAAGCAGGAGACAACACCCCAAATCCTCCATCTTGCTCCCATTCACTTCCATAACAAAAACCCAAACCTACTGTTTTCTCACCCTGTGATAAGCTAAACTACCACCTTTCACACGCTTGTGGCTTGCAATCCTTCCCGCAGTGCAGGAAGCCTTTCCCATGGACTGAGATCAAAGCCAATGTCCCTCTGGGCCCTGGGCCAGGGTCCCAGACCCCTCTGTCCAGGTCTCTGACCCTCCAGGGCAGCCAAAGGAATGCCCTGGACTCCAACATCTCCCCCTCCTGTTTGAACCAAAAACACCGGTTTGGCAACCCTGTCCATGGCTTGCCGTATGCATCGAAGCAAACATGGCAAGATCATGAGAAGAATTACAAGCCCTACTAAAATATATACAAATGTTTTTAAAATTCCCTTCCACAATGGTGAAAGGTCAAACAAATTGAATGCACCATCCATCCATGACCCAGTGTCTTGGTTTTGAAAAGACAGGTGCCTGCTATGGAGAGGCAGGCCTCTCTAGGAAATGAGGAATTTGAATCCTTCCCTCCGTGTTATTATAATTTGGAAAATTAAAAATAAAACTTTTCAGTCAAAGCTATGGGGAAAAGGAATAACAGTCCTTTACTAGTAAATATAACAGGACAGACAAAAAAAACAACAGCAATTATAACAATAGTAGAACAGAACCAAGAACCCCGAGGGCAAACGGTGGAAGCTCTGGCGCTGATGGCTGGAAGCCGGGCACGGTGGATTGTCCTCCGCAGGCAGGGGGTGTCCTCGGCAGGCAGAGGTGGCAGTGCTGGAGAAGCCGCAGCGGCGAGACCCGGGCTCACCCAAAATCCAGCAGGACAGCGAAGAAACTCCGAATTCCTGGGCACTCCAACAGATGATAGAATTCCCAGGACCAGACTCCTTCATTAACCGTGGACCCCAGCAGCCAGCCGTGGCCCGATCGGTGTTCCCCCCGGAAGAAGAAAAAAAACAAAACCGCGAGATCCCCCCACCCTCAGCTCTCTCCGGGAGCTTTTTTTTCCCTCCCCCAAAACTAAGTTATCAGTTCTTTTGTCCAGGTTAAGCACTCAGCACTTAGTCTCCTAGCAACTTGGGAGGGGGAAAAAATTCTACAGGAGACTTAAACCTCAACACCCAGTTACATGTCCAAGTTTGTTCACACTCTCCTGCAATTGTTTGATGTTCTCATGAATGGATTTGGAATGATCTGACAAATTCATGCAGCATATTCCCTCAAATTCCTCACACCCATGCCCGTGTGACAGCAATAGATAATCTATCGCTGCTCTGTTTTGGAGACTTACTCGTCTTACACTGTCAACGTCTAATAACATGTCACTCAGAGCAAGAGAGGTGGCTTGGGCATGTTTGCTCAGCCAACAACCCACCCGATCCAATTGTGTCAAGGCTACTCCTGATGCTGCTTCTGGTGAAAAAAGTGCAACTGCAATTCTCTGAGCCTTGTTCCATGTGTGAACATTGTCATCACAATTTGGATCATACATCTTGATAGATCTTTTCCCTCTATACTTTTGTTTTCTCAGCAATGTCACGTTGGGTGTCAGCAATGAAAGCATTCCAATGCTGCATGGACCAGCTTTGACATTTGCGGAGATTGTGGGCCAAATTCTTTCCCTAAAGATGAAAAAGATCCCTCTTGGCAATTGCGCTGGAACATGGTTGGATGGTTTGTCCAGCATCTTAGTGTAATTACACCAAGATGATGAATTTCTGCAAAAATTGAGGTTTGGAGTGACGTCTGTAGTTTTGTTTTGTGCCACTCCAGAAAGGCCAAATTTCACACAAAATTGCATTTCGACAGATCCAAGAATTTCCAGTTCCTGGGGTTCAAAAGGAGCCACAGGAAGGAATTTTGTCCAAACATCCCATTTGTCCACTGGATTTACAATGGACTTTGAAATCGCTGGAGGGATGTTTTCTGGAATCGGCCGTTTGCTCACTGGCAACCCCACTAAACATGTTGAGAAGGGTTTCCCTGGTCTTGAGTGTGTCAGGCAGATGGTATCCAAACCTGATGCATTGGCTAGAGTTTCCCAAACATTCTCTTTTGGTTGGGCCACGGGCAAAACTGCCGCATTGCTCAAGGCAACCAAAGAGAGAACGAGGCACAAGTATAGTTCTTTCATGTTCAATGGCATTTTTCCCATGGGAATCCCTAAAAGTGCAACACCACCTAAGTTCCAAAGAAAACCCAAACCCCAAAGAAAACTCAATTCCCAGAGTCTCTTTTGCACATAGAACGAAGAGATGTCTGCTGTTTTGACACCAGCTCATGTCTGCTTGCTTACTTCTCTTCCTCTGGTCTTGGGGTCCGCTTCTGCTTGCGTCTGGTCTCAGTATTGTTTCACGTGCCTCGCCGCCAGCCACTTCGGTCCGACCGCTGTAGAGACACAAGCATATCCCTTGCCCCAAGTTATTCATTTGAATGGCCCTTCAATCTGTCCTGTTTCTGGGTTTCTGACCAAAACCAAAGGATTTTCCTTCAGCTTCGCTCTTGTGCTGTTTGAAAAATGTCTGACAATTGGTGGAGTTGGCTCTGCAAAAGAGCCATTTAGAAAATTCAACACATACAAGGCTTTATTCAAGTGCATGTATGGTGTTGTGTCTGCTTCTCCTCTTTTTTGTCTGTCCAAAAGGGATTTCAATGTGTGATGTGTCCTTTCAATGTCTGCTTGACCTGTTGGAGAGTGTGGGATACCAAAGGTATGATGGACACCCCACCTCTTCAGGAATTTGTTAAGCACTTTCCCTATATATGTTGGTCCGTTATCTGTTTTGATTTCTTGCGGCATGCCCAATGATGCAAATGCCTGCAAGAAATGTCGACAAGCGTGTTGTGCTGTCTCACCTGTGTACAATGATGCGAAGACTGCACCTGAAAATGTGTCAACTGAAACATGAACATTTTTGAGTTTCCCAAAAGATGGATATTTTGTGACATCAGTTTGCCATAACTGCAAACTGTGCAGTCCTCTTGGATTGACTGCTCCCATGGAAGCAGGAGGCTGTACAAGCTGACAATCTGGGCAAGCACTAATGATTTCCTTTGCCTGACTTTTGGAAATGTGAAAAGTGTCCATTAGTGCTTGAGCATTCTGATGGAAGAATGCATGACTCAATTTTGCCTGTTCAAAAATGTTCAGTAAAGTCCTTGAAATTGGCATGGTCAATTTGTCTGCATGTGCATTACCTTCTACTAAAAATCCTAGAAGAGATGCATGTATCCTGATGTGAGAGACAAAGTACTTACGTTTTCTGTGTTACAACAATGTTCTCATGCACAGCAAGCATGAATACCGCACCTTGGACCAACATCCGGTGAGCTTGCGATCTTTGCAAGTTCTGGACAGTCCTTCTTGAAGTGCCCTTGTTTGCCACACTTGTAGCACTGTCTTTGTTGAAAATTCACGAATGCTTTTTTGACAGCCTTTTCCACTTGATCTCCCAAAACAGTTGCAACGTGCTGTGGTGTTCCCACCTTGCTGCATGCCTCTATCATTTCTGCCAAAGAGGGTTGGCCAGGCATCGCACTGATGACACGTTTGCATTCTGGATTGGCATTCGCAAATGCAAGACACCGAATCAAATGTGGTTTCACCCTCTCATCACTGACTTGCCTGTCCACTGCTTGCGTGAGACGATCGATGAATGAGGTGAAAGATTCTGAAGGACCTTGATTTATGTCAGTGTAACTACTTTCTGTAACTCCTGTTGGTGGAATTTGCACCATTGCCTTTCTGGCTGCATTCTTGATGTCTGCCAACACTTCTTGAGGAAAAAGTCTGGCCTGACGAGCTGGATTGTCAAGTGGTGGATCACCGGCCAATTGTGCAACAGTGAGGCCTGCATTCGCTCCTCCCTGATATTTGTCTCTGAGCTCGTTAAGAGCTCTTCTCCATTTTGCTTCCCAGATGGTGAACTGCGAGTCAGTGAGGATCATTGAAGCAAGGGATTTGAGGTCAAATGGTGTTAAATCATATATATTAAATGGCCCTTTTAAAAGTTGTTTGAAGTACAGAGACCCCAATCCATTATCATGAATGGCTTTCATCAGATCTTTGACAACTTCATGATCCAATCGCTCCCATCTTGGGTTTGCATCCTGTGCATCATAAGTCACTGGCATTGCCACACTTCTTGCACCCATCTGAAGCGTCTCCCCTTTCAATGCATGCTTTCTTATTTCAGTCCAGTCTGTTGCCAGAAATTCCCGTGCACCAGGAACCTGTGTCTTGTCCGACACCGGAATTAATTGCTGTGTTTGCAGCTTCACTGCTGCTTCATCCTTTCCAGGATCTACCTGTTTTTGAGGTGTTATAAATAAAATCGACCAAATTCGATAAATCAAAATTTGGAATTTTTATTGTGAGACAGAATAACAGTCTCGGACAGCCACAATTAAAAGGACAGCGTTAAGCCCGGGGTCGCCGCTGGGTGAACAATGGTAACACACTCTGTCAGTTTGTTACCCCCCAAGTTCACATTTTTGGTTTGCAGCAGTCTCTTTTTATACACTGGATCGTGGAGAGAGGCTCAGGATGTCGACGGTCCTCCCTCCGAGGCATCTTCATTAAACATGCAGGTTTCAGTTCTAAGAGTCTGAATGGATCAGCGGAGGAGGACAATGCTGTTAATGGTTGGGTCCAGGTGTGGTGTGGAGATGTTAATTCTAGCCGGAGACCATCTAGATACAGATCTGATACAATCATCAGGTCCTCCGGGCTATCATCCCTGTTTTCCATTGCCTTTTGTTTCTTTTCAACGATTCCTGGCAGTGACAGTTTTCTGTCCTCCTTTCTGGTAATTCCAATCAAGCTTTCCTCGTGTCCCTCCCATGCCTTTTCAGGCTAGAGAAATTCTTGTATTTTATTAAGCCACCTTCCCCTGAGTTAACTCACAAAATGCTATTTTAAACAAAACTTAACTTCCAACATGCTAGTTTATACAGAACTTATAATTATATAGTTTGTATTACATTTTATATTCTATTAACATGAATTAACTTTAGGACATATATTACATTCCTTTTTAATGATTCCCAGCAGAGGCATGTTTGTGTCTCCCTTTCTGGTAATTCTAATCATGTTTTGTCTCGTGTCCCTCCCCTGTCTTTTCAGGCAAGAGAAATTCCTGTACCTTTACTGAGCTACTTTCTTCTGAGTTAACTCATAGCATATTAGATTAAAACAAAACTTATAGGGATGGTATTACATTTTATATCTTTTAACACGAATTAACTTTAGGACATATATCACAAGGCTTTACCTCATCCTGTTTTGTTTCCTTTTCCTTTTCTTGAAGAACGGGAACCAGGGATTGCTGGGCATCACCCGATTTTTCTGCAACACCTTTCCTCGGAAGAAAAATTTGAGAGAAAGAAGACATTGGGTCGTGTTGGAATTCTGAAGCTGCTTCACTGAATTGTCAGAAAAACTGCCTCATAAAGTCCTTAGATAACAAAAATGATGATGCTTGACGTGAAAACTCAAATGCTTTTGCTTTCCGGATAGGAATGCCCTCTGAAGCAGTGATGTGGATGATGTCGTCATCAGTGATTGACATGTCTTGATCTTCTTCTGCAGCTTCATCGTCCCTCACCATTGACAAAGGTTCTCTCGGCTTTTGTTTGAACTGCTGTTCTGAAGAAGTTGATTTTTTATATGAAACTGGAAAAAAAGTGGTGTAACGTGGCTGCTGAAAGGTGCTTCACTCGGTGTGCCTGACGCTCGTCGTGCTTGTTGTGGTTTCACAGTCCCGCCCCTAGGTGATGATGGCACGTCGACAGCTGGCGTCTGCTGGCTTGCAGTACTATTTGGATTTGCTATTTCTTTCCCTGCCTTTGACGGAGTATGTCGAGTTCTCAAAAGGCTTTCAATTTCTGGGTACATTTGTAAAATCTGAGATAATTTTGGACGTGCGCCCATCTGCAGAAACGCAGCAGCTGTGTTTGAATCACCGCGCGCAGGCGGTTCCGCCACCAGTGTGCCGCTGGTGGGCGGAGTCGAGCTCCGTGACGTTTGCCGTGTGGGGGTGGCACCCTGGAGAGACTCTCTGCCTTGGCCACGCCCTGTCCCTGCCTGTTCCGTCTCCGCCTGTCCCGCCCCTGCCTGTCCCGTCCCGGTGGCGCCTGACGGAGTGTCCCCTCCCCGCTCACGCCCAGGGTTCACCCCTTCTCCCTCGTCATCAGAATTTGCCCCACCCAGAGCAGGATTGTGTTTCGGGCCTCGTCCCGCCCCTGCCGCACCTGCGCCTGGACCGGCTGCTGGTGTTTCTGGGGTTTGTAGTACCCTGCTTGGCATTTCTCGTTTCGGCTTCCCCCCTGTGCCCCGCGACGCGGATGTATCTTGAACTGTGCTGCTTCCCGTAGCCTGCGTCATCGGCATGCGCCGAACTGCCGACGCGGATCCCGCCTCCCCCAATGCCTCAGTCCCGCCGCTCGCGACCTCGCGCCGCTCTTCCGTGAACTGTTCTCCCTTGCGATCCGCCCCCTCCCGACCCGACGTGCTTCCCAACCGCCCTTGGCCGCGTTCCGCGCCCCGGCGAGATAGGTTAGGATCGTCCCCGCACGCATGCGCCGCAGTCCCGCCCTCCGCTACCGACTCTATCGGGACTTGCTGTTCTCCTGGCACTCCCCCCGCTCCCCTCTCCCCCCGCGCACCCTGTTCCTGCGCGGAAAGGGAAAGGAGCGGTGGGGTGCTGCTGCGTGGTGACTGTGGGGGGGTGAAGGGGCTCCGAGGTGGACTCTGTGTCGGACCTGTCTCCCCCCCTCTTGGGATGAGTGTAATGTGTCCTCGGGAACTGCTTCAAAATAAAGCATGTCCAGTTCCTCCTGATCAATAGGATGAATTAGAAGTTTCGTCTTTCCTGGGACTGGCATTTGATTCGTTTTTGGGGCTTTCGACGAACCTTTTTGTGGCGAACCCTGGGAGAGCTGAGAGCTCCCCCCTCCTCCATCTCCCAGAGGAGGTATTAAACCTGGGGAAAGTAGCTGTCTGTCTCCTCCCTTTGACTGGCCGACAGATAAAGCGCAACTTTCCTCCCCCCTGCCGCTTGGCAGCTGCCCAATCCTGGGACTTCCATTGGTATTCTCCGATATAGCTTCCAACATAGTTCTACCTGTGGACAACAGCTTAGCAGCTATCTTGTCCTTCTTTATGGCTCTATCATACAACTCCCTATTTGCTTCCTGCCAAAACCCTGGCTCAAATAGGAAACGGGTCTCAGTGAGGGTAATTACAACGGACCCAAAGCATCAATGCCTGAAGCTCTTTTTCCTTGAGAGCCACACCGTGTGTTGAGATCACCCCCCTTAGGGCTGCTAAAATAGAGATTTGTTCCTGGGAAGTGCCCCCCTCCATGATCTAGATCCAGCTGTTCTTACCAAAGCACAAAGGCTTGTGTGCAGCTGTTGTCGAATTCGCCTCAGAGGTCTCCTGATCGCTGACCAGCAGGTTTCAGGGTGATGGATTCCAGGGCCCTTGGAGATCTGCCGGTCTGGGACGAATTTGAGATGAGCTGCTCTGGCCAGAAATGTTCTTCTTATCTTCTCTGGAGCTGACCATCTGGCTTTTGATCTTCTGAGAGCTTGCGATGTTCACTGCAGAAGGTTCACTGTGACCCTTTCAGTACCCCTTTCCAGAGGCCCACCCAGGGACGCCAGTTCTTGGTTTTTGTTCCAAGATTCAGGTGGTTTTAGAGTCTTTTTGCCTTCTGCAAAGCTCTGAGCCAGATGCAAGAAAGAGACGGAGTCTTCAGGTTCTGATTTTTCAAGGTTGCATGCTTTGTTTATTGTTTCTTATCTTACAATTTTCTCAGTGCCCAACAAAAGTCTGTGCAGCTGCTCGGGCATCTGGTGACTCCTCGACTCCTTCCGGACTGGGCTGTCGCTATCTTTTATACTAATTGCTACGTGTTCTTTATTTATCATTATTTGCTAATACCTATCACTTATACTAAAAAGGTCATCCCTACTTTGACCCAATCTCTTTAAACTACTTTGTGCCACCGTCACTGCAGAAAATGGAGTGAAGGAAGAAGAAAGAAGAAGCAGGAGACAACACCCCAAATCCTCCATCTTGCTCCCATTCACTTCCATACCAAAAACCCAAACCTACTGTTTTCTCACCCTGTGATAAGCTAAACTACTATCTTTCACACTCTTGTGGCTTGCAATCCTTCCCGCAGTGCAGGAAGCCTTTCCCATGGACTGAGATCAAAGCCAATGTCCCTCTGGGCCCTGGGCCAGGGTCCCAGACCCCCTGTCCAGGTCTCTGACCCTCCAGGGCAGCCAAAGGAATGCCCTGGACTCCAACAGGGAAAAACATTTTACATTTCTCCATATCCAAAAAACAAAATTGTGCCAACCCATGATCCGAATGTTATCTTAAAAAGGAGAACTTAAATGTATTCACACTTCCCCTGAAACAGGTTCTAGCACCTGGTGTGCAAGAAGCCAATTCACACAGTTGGGGTATTTGATTTATTCACAGTTCTGTACAGAAAGGGGCACTGGATGGCCAATCCACAAAGCCAGCAGCATGACTATCAAAAATTTTCTCTTTTATACATTTTAGCATACAAAGGCATGAGTGTTCGTTGGCAACAAATTAAATAGTTTTCTCATTAATTAGTATTCTACTCTCTATTGGTTAAATTATTCTCTCACTTATGCTGATTAGTCCATATGCTCAGTCTTGAGTTGGTGGGTTTCTTGGGTTGGTAGTTGTGAGTCAGTGGTCACGATTTCCCCCTGCCAGAATTACCTTCTACCCAAATTAGCACTTTATATTGATAGTCGGCATTGTTTATTCCTTCTTCTGGCCTTGGTTGTTTCACTAAGTGTCCTTGGTTAGCTGGTTTCACTTGATATATTACTTCAAGTTTCTTTTTTTCTATTCTTTCTCTATAGCTGCAGTTACTGAAGCATATTAAAGCTGCAATTACTAAGACATGTTAAACATAATTTATCTATTTGAAAGCCCAGCAGTACATCACTAGGAATTTAAGCACATATATAAAAATACACAACTAAATCCCCTTTCCAAAATTAATATTACAGTGAGGTTGATTTTTTTTTTTTTTTTTTTTTTGGGGGGGGTGTAAAACATTACTATGAATGCAAATTTAAAGAGCTAACAATAAAAATGAAATTTAAATTTATTAAGATGATATGAATACAAGCAGTATGGCTAGAACATTTTTTTTATTTTTGAACTGATCTGGTCCTTGTTGATTGCTGATTTAGTTTATCTTCAGACTTGCATCTCAATTTCCAGTTGTCTGATTTGAAATTCGATTGTGATTCATTAGTTTACTAATTACAAATTTTCAGGGATGTTCAGTAATATAAATGATCTGAAATAAGTTTTGGCTGAACTGACTTGAAAACAGGTTACATTTTTATATAACACTTGAGAATTAACAGTTGTCTGTTGCATAATGCAACAGCATGTCCCTGAGAGCAACCTTTGCTTTCAAGGCCTGGAGCACTCTGCTAAGAAAGGCTGTCGATAAAGGCGAGGACATGCGTTCTCGTTTGGAGATCTGAGTGCTGTTTTTTTCCGGCACATGCATACATAGAGAAACAGCCTTGAATATAGACCAGGGATGAGAACCAAAATGGGGCCAAGGACCCAGGGTTATATATCAGATAAAAGGGGTGTTTCTGAAGGTCAGGGTCCAATAGGGATAGGGAAAAATGGTGCAAAGGGCTGGCTAGGAACTGGAGAGACTAATGGGATCACAGGGGTGGAGCACTGCGGCAAAAATAACGCAATGGAGTTCAAGGGAAGGAAGAACATTCTAGGAGGGGTGTATATATGGTGAACAGGGGCTGAACAGGGTGACAACTTGAGAAACCAATGAAACAACAAAACCTAAGAAATATTAACTTGTGGCTGCACAAGCCCATGGGAGGAAAGCTTTTCTCACCCTAATCTAAAAAGGTATCTCTCCTGGTGGCAGGCCCCTGGGCCTCCACAGTTGTCTTAATTTTTGTATAAATATTTTTTGAAAAGCAGGGTGCATTTGTATATTTGTAAACATCTTTTAAAGAGTTTTCTGGATTATTTTCCTTGAATGAAGTCTATGTTTATAACCTATTGGTTTCCTTCATATAGGTCAGTATGAAAGAGGGTTTTTATTTATGCTACCTTTTTTCTCCTAAACAAATATAACAAAACATTCCAAGGAAGCAAAATGTTTACCTTTTTTTCCCTTTAATTAAATTAATCAGAGTTAGATTAAATAGATGAAAGCCTGGAAAAGGAAGTTAAGCAATAGTTGCATTCAAATGCAAACCATTCCTCACCTATGCAGCAGAAATGTACTGTTCTTTTGCTCAATCGTGAGTTTCTGTAGCTTAACCTCACACCTCTGTTTTAGAGAAATAAATGTAGTAATGTAGTTTTGGTTTTAAGATTCATCCCCAGATGCTTAGAGATTGCTATTTTGATCATGTTTTATTTGGCAGTGCTGCTATTATGTATTCAAAGAAGTAAAATACAGAATAGTGGAGAGGAAAAAAACAGTATGTGTGAAAGAAAGGACAGTCAGTGAGGAAAGACTCCATTTCCATATTATTAAAAGAGTGCTGCAAACAAGGTTGATAATATAAGGACCATAGTCATAGGACTGACTTGCTCTTTATCGTCCTCATGGTGTTTTCTTCTACATTCAAAACTCACCATTTCCCATAATACTTCTTCCCAGCAGTACTCCAACTTCCATTATGGTGTTCAATTACGTGAGATAATGATGAGTTACGTTTGAGCTGAGTTCCATGGCTTGTATTTGCTTAAGCCAGATATTGTCTTATTAAATGTCTTCACAGTAATTAGATCAAACTACAATCAAATTAATTCTACATGGAGGTATTAAGATCTGTACAAAAACTGATTTTGATCCAGTTGAAGTATTCTAGGAGGTTAGTATTAATGACATATACACGTCCAGGGAACCCTGTGTCCCCCCGTGCTGTTTTAGTCACAGTTAACCCTTTGTATACTCGATTAGAAATAAAACTTGCTCTTTATGGTTATCATTACATTTACAGAGAATGAATTACATATTATAACATTTAACATGAATTAACTTTAGGACATATATCACATAGGTCTGCAGGGGTATCGAGTATCCCAGAAGAAAGCCCAAATAGTGAGGCAAACAGTCATTTACCTGGGTTACAAAGTAAGTGCTGGACAAAGGACTTTGGGGCAGGATCGCAAGGAAGCAATATGCCAGACCCCAAAACCTCAGACATTGAAAGAACTAAGAACCTTTTTAGGCATGACAGTGTTATATGTGTATATGATAATTCATGCAAATAAAATTGCCATATATTTTTATGTACTGTTAAAATATACTCTTATAAGTTTAAAAACTCACAAGCCAGAGACTGCAACATAATGTCAAAACCACCTGGACAAAGGAGGGAGGACTTCACTTACAATAAAATAAGTGTGGCCAGCTTGGAGATGGATCGTCCATCATGGTGATCCGAGGAACGCCCGGGCGATGAATATGTGATAAATATCCGGAGAGTGAATTAACCAGGGCCATCAGAGAGATACATCTCAATGCCGGATTCTGGGAACACGATCACGGGTGCTCATCATTCTCGGACATGTTTTGTTCAACTTGCCACAGAGAAAGAACTCCTCATGAATACGTGTAGTCTGAACCAGAAGAAAAGGGACAGCCTCAGGCGAAAAAAACGTATAAAAATCGCTCAGACAGGACAGTCGGGGTGGAGCACAGGAGACCCTCTGCTGCAGAGGTCAAACCTGTGTCTCACCTACCACCAACACCTGGGCTCGGCACTGACCTTTTTTTCTTTTTTGATAGTGTTTTTTTTGTTGTTGTTGTTGCTCTCTAAAATTCTATTTGGACCTTTTTTTAATAAATTTCCTTCAATTAATAAATTGGAGCGTTTTTCATTTATAACAACAGGGTGGTGTAGACTGTGGATTTATAACTATGGGTTGCTTGTTAAACCTCTGTATGCCTTGATCACGGAAGGGAGCAGAGATCTTCAGTGGACAAAAGAAGCAACTCGAGCCTTCGACCAACTAAAGAAGGCCCTTATGTCAGCTCCAGCCCTGGGACTTCCAAATGTGAGTAAACCATTTTTCCTGTTTTCCCACAAGAAGCAAGGGATTGCCTTGGGAATATTAGCACAGAACTTAGGCCTGTACCAGAGGGCAGTGGCCTATCTTTCCAAGCAACTGGACACAGCAGCTAAAGGATGGCCAGGGTGCCTCAGAGCAGTTGCTGCAGTAGCAATAAACATCCAAGAGGCACACAAATTCACCCTAGGCCAGAAGATGACTGTGCTAGTATCTCACACAATGTCTACAGTCCTTGAGGCAAAAGGGGGACATTGGCTCTCCCCACAAAGGTTTCTGAACAAGATAATATTAAAATTGTGGTAACTAATATTGTGAACCCAGCTTCCTTCCCCAGCGGGAGTATAGGAGAACCAGTGATCCATGATTGCCTGGAGACCATTGAAGCCACCTACTCCAGCCGCCAGGATCTGAAGGACATCCCACTTGAGGGTGCTGAGACCTGGTTTACTGATGGAAGCAGCTATGTCATCAGTGGAAGAAGACATGCTGGGTATGCAGTTACCACAAGCAAGGAGGTGTGATATGTAATATAAAGTTAATTCGCGTTCGGTCTGAATTAAACTTTGTAAAATATAAAATGTACTTGGGGTTTGAAAAGCGGAATGTGAGAGGGGGACACGGAGGATTGAGAAACAGGGGGGTTTTCTGCCGGGAAGCCATGAGAACACATGTTTACCCAGTGAATGGAAGGAGTGACCAGATAAGATGTGTCCCCCCCCCCGGAGATGAACCTGCTAACGACGCAGCGATCAACACCAGATAGGTATCTTATCTGCTCCAGCCGAGTTTTACATCTCTAAACACCACTCCGGAGTAAGCAATCAAGATATTGTTCTACCACAGGAAATCTATTCAACTGACCAGAGACATGGACATGAATACCTGATGAAGCAAAAAAGGGACACGAGAAGCAAGGTAGCTCTCCATCCTCAGCGAAAAACTGTATAAAAGCCAGAAGCTCGGGACACACTTTGTGAACAGGGTAGATTCGGAGCCATCAGAGTCCGTTTCTGCGTTCACCCAGTGCCGAAACCTGGGGTTCGACACTGTTCCTTTTAATTGTGGCTGTTAGAGACTGAGTTTAAGTCTCGAAATAAAACTCTATATTTTGATTCACGAAATTGGGCTTGATCATTTATTACAGAGGTAATAGAGTCTGGACCATTAATATCTACATGGACTCAAGGTATGCATTCGGAGTGGTTCATGCTCACGGAGCCATCTGGAAGGAAAGAGGACTGCTGAATTCACAAGGCAAGAGTATTAAACATGCACAAGAGATACTGAGGCTATTAGATGCCATACAGCTACCTGAGAGAGTAGCCATAATGCACATCAAGGCACACCACAAAGTGAGCTCTGAATTGGAAGAAGGGAATATGCTGGCAGACAGAGAGGCAAAAGAAGCAGCAAAAGGTGAGGTACCTGATAAGGCTGTTGAGGCAGCATTGATTCCAGATGGAAAAGTTTCTATTGAAGGTAAGCCAATGTACAATAAGAAAGATAAGAAACTTATCAAGGTAGAAAAGGCAAGTTATAACCAGGAGGGATGGGCTGTAACAGAAGAAGGAAAACTTGTAGTACCCTCCTATTTGTTGTAGTCATTAGTACAGAGGGAACATGAGAAAACACACTGGGGAATAGATGCCCTGTATAACCATTTGAAAGAAAGAATCATGGCCAGGAAATTGCAGGGCACAGTGATACAAGTAACTCGTCATTGTTGTCTTTGCCTCCGATCTAACCCTAAAAATACCCCAAAGCCTAAAGTGGGATGAATTGGGAAAGGTTATGGACCTGGGTAACAATAGCAAATTGATTTTACAGAACTGCCCAGGAAGGGAGGGTATTGTTACCTATTGGTATTAACTGATACCTTTTCAGGATGGCCAGAAGCCTTTCCTGCCAGGACAGCTGCGGCCCGAGAGGTGACCAAAGCGCTGTTGCAAATATGTGGCTGGAACTCAAAACAGAGAACTAGATGGGCCAGTACGTAATGTACAACTGGGGGATTAGGTGTATGTTAAGTCTTTTGCAGAAAAAACCTTGGAACCACAGTGGGAAGGACCATTCCAGGTGCTCCTCACTACCTTCACTGCAATCAAGATCAAAGAACAGAAGGTCTGGATCCATCACTCCCGAGTGAAGAAAGCCCCAGAGGGAATTTGGAAGGCCACACCACGCGATAACGAACTGAAGCTGAAGCTCACTCAGAACAACAAATAAATGGACTAATAGTTATTATGGACATTATGTGGAAAGTTGTAACTATTGTAGTAAATGCATCCAGGCAAACAGACAACTTTACTTGTGTGTACAGGACAAAGTTGTGTCTGTCTTAGGACAGCATGGCACATCGTAAAGATAGACAGCCAAATTGTGAATGAGACTCAATTCAATTTGTGTGTTTGCAATTTTGTTAGAATTAAGGGATGTGATTTTTCCTATCGGGCACCCGTAATATCACATCAATATATAAAGGCCAACCTAGCCACTGTGAAGAAGATACTGCCTGTGCCCATAAGAATGAATTTGACTTTAGTTGCTCAATTGTTGAAACATCACTAATTGAGAGAAATCTTAAAAGAAATTAGAGATGGAGGGAAAAAGACATTAATTACTATACACCATGACACAGAGACCATCAAAAGGGTTTTTAAAAGGCTTGAGGAGCATTTGTCTCATTAGTGGGATGTGCCTTTTAGGTGGTCACCGACAGCAACCGGAATATTGAATGCCTTAATCCACCCTATAGTTGTGTTGCTTATTTTGACCAGCATAAAGTTTAGTGTTATCTGTTGTAATACTTGTTTAGAATTAGAAGATGCTGTGACAAGTGGCAGCTTTAACATCACTGTCAAAGGCGTATGGATTGGTCTTGAGAGACACTAGCTGCATGGCTTAGATAGATGACTGAGTAAAATAATTTACTCATTTCAAAGAAGAAGTGGGGAATGAGATATTAAATTTGAAGAATTAGGGATTTTTAGGAAAGTTAAGATAATAATTTGCTGAAATAGCTGAAATAGATAGGCAAGCTTTCTTCACAGTTAACAGATGCCAGATCTTAGATAAGATATCCCGGATTTAGTAACTCATTGCTTGTCAACTTTATGTTTATGTAGCTGTGCTTGTAATGAAAAGCAAAATGTGGTAAATAGGACATAAGATAACTGCAGATTTCCTGCTTAAAGGACCCATTGAACACAGGAATCTGTAAGTTCTACCAAGGATTCATTTGTCATGAATGCATTGAAAAGGTAGAAAGGTCAGGACAAGGAAGACTCATCTTACTTCCTCATTTTGGGTGACCCCTCCCCAGAATAGACCCCCGACTCATTTTAGGAGACAAAGTACGCATGCTTAATAGCCTTTTTGCCAATTAGCATATGAAGCGAGGAATGGGAGGTGACAGGGGTATGAATATGCATTTGTATTTTGGGTATTCAACACTTTTGTAAATGAAAGGCTTTGTAATTACCTGTGAATTTCACAGTGCGAATTAGGGAAATATCCCACCGTGCTGCCCGGCCGTAATAAACATACACTTTCTAACTTTAAACTGTTAGAGAGTTTTTGTCCATCACAGTTGGGTATCGATACTAGATCAGTTCCCATATTTCTTTAATAAGTCAGTACAACAGAGATGGGGAATGATTCACATGAAAAATGCTCACTGTAGTGCTCAACTCAACCACAGCCACACTAACCTGACCAGAACCCCTTCTCCCCTGAAGAGACTCCCTTCCCCCCACCCTGGCAATGATGTGCAGTGGTATAGAATAACCTCTGTGTTAGTGTCATAGTTTTAATTTTGAAACTGGGCAGAAACACTAATTAATGTAGTGGTTTTACATTCATTAAATTTTAGTCTTAGTACTTACTTTTTCTGTGGGAGAGAGACTAGGAGAAAAACAAAGGAGGCTCAACCTTAAAATTAACAAATAGGTTTATTACTATACACTAAAAGAATAGGAAAAAGAAAGTTGGAAAAAACTAAAACAGAATGAAACTTCAAAAACACTCTTCCCTCTTCTTACAAACTGTTCACTTTCTTACAAAACAACATAAAGAGACAAAACTTGTAATTTTCAGTCAGTTTCACTATCTGACAATAGTCTTTCATCAATTCATTAGGGGAAGAGTATCTTTTAGAGTCATGGATTTCACTGACAACTTAGAACAGTTCTCTTGTGGGTTTTAAGCTGTCACAAAAACAATCGCCCGGAGAAACTTGCCTTTGTGACCCTCCCAGGAGCAGTTTCCCAAGCTGCTTATGGGACATGGGTCTTAGACTTTTGCATACTGGGGTGTCACTTTTTAAAGATGAATAACTCTAAAAGCAAAGGATTCTTCATGTTAAAGTACAGAGATATTTTCTCACTTCTTTACTGGTGCAGAGAGCTTCTCATCTTTATCTCTGTTCAAACATCTTATAGGATTAATATTACTTAGTCTATTACAAACACCTTTGCTTAAATCTACACACAAATCTAAACAATCATCTCCCCAAATGCATATCTTTCCCATGATTTAAAGGAATGATCTAAATATAGAGTTCATTTCCATAGCTCAAGTAAGAATGGAACAACCAACTCTTTAACCCTCTGTCCCAATAGTCTTTTCACTCTTGCTCTACTGACTTCATGCTGTTTTTTTCTTTATGTTCACTCTGTCCTTTCTTACTCTCTTAGAGAAGGGCTAAGCTATGGAAGCTTCATGTTGCCAGGAAAGGGTTAAATCTGCTCAGAGTCTTTGTCTCTCTCTCTCTCTGTAGCTTGTAGTGTTTGATGTTCAAGGCTTCGCTGGTGAGGGAAGAAGAACTCACAGAAACATCAGAGATTGGAGCACTCGGGCAGTCCAGAATCACAAAAAAAAACAGGCAGGATCATAAATGCCTTCTCAGCCCACCCCTCGGTGTAAATCGGGGTGGCCTCAGCTTAAATGGTGCCCATAGCTCTTATCAGGGGCCCAGCAGAGATCTCTCTCTGCTCTAGAGAAGTCCAGAGAAAGTAGCTGTTGCAAAACAGCAATCTCTCCTTCCCCCCCCCGCCCCTTCACCTGGGAGCCAATGGAATCTGGCCAGGCTTCAGGCCAGCTCCCCCCCCAAAAGGGAGGAGCAGCAGGCCCAACTCAATGTTACCTGTCTCTCTCTGGCCAAAGGAAAGAAGGAAAAGGCTCTACCTACAGGAAATTAAGGGGTTTTATATGGTACTTCCCAAAGTCGTAGCTAACAATTTTCAGTGGTCAGAACAGATGCCAATATACTAACTAACTCTCTGATAAGTTGCTGTCTTTTTTAAAGCAATTCCCACGTCCTGACCTGGAGAATTATTCTACATTCTTCTATAACTAAAAAACCAAACTGTACTAACTCATGACAGTTAGCCATGTCCCCTCCTGGCTACTGAAAAAATTAACCCTGTCCTGGCCAGAATCAAGACAGTGGACATGCAAACTAATCATCTTTGAAATGAAGTAGGGAAAGTGAAAACTTTTTTAATAGGGGATGTAGGATGAGATCTAACGCAGTCCTGCTTGAAAGAAATGCTATACAAGATGTTTGAGAAGAAATAATATTTTAAGAACTAAATTAAAATATATAAATCTGCCAACAGAAACAAAGAAATATATATAAGAAAACGTTTCTGGATAGAGACACTGTGGCATAAAAAGCAATTGAATACATAAGGGTTTAGTTAAATTCCCAATAGATAACATATGGCTAAATCTATCCCTAGATTAAAATTTTGCATAATAGCATCATAAACTAAACAGTTTCTTTCTGTGTGGTCCTTCTGGAGGAATCAATTGAAACATCAGCCCCCTTATAGAGCCATCTGCTTCCAATTTAGTTTAAGTAATTATTCTCTCAGCCCTATGGTGTTATGGTGAGTAAAGGAGATGGGTTAATGAATCCACACTTTGAAGCTGAGAGTAGGAGGAGGTGACACCATCCTGTTTGTCCTACCAGGTTGTTTATCAGGCCACAGCCCATTTTTAAGGATTTGTTCAACTAGGCTCCATCCCTGAAAGGACTGCAGGTCCCCTCAGTTTGTCTTGAAAGCTGTCGTGGGCCATTTGCATACAAATGGGTAGCTAAGGCCTGGCAATGCTGCAAGTCCTGAAAAGGGCTGTGGGGCTGGTGCCTGCTCCGGCACTGCAGCCATGCAGCACAGCAGTGCAGGGTTCCAGACCCACCAGGTCCTGGGGCCAAGGCCAGGTGATTTCCCAGAGAACTCAGAGAAAATAAGTGAAGGGGTATATCATCTGTGTCTCTGTCCTGATCTCCTTCCCCAGCCACCTTCCCTGATCCCTTTCCTCAGTGCTTAAAAAAATAAAATCAGACAACATATAGCAGTTTCTTTTGTTGGTAAGTTTCCATCTTGCCTACCAACTCCAGGTGAAGGCCCTGTCCACACAATGTACAGATAACCAGCATAAAACATGGAAGGAACAAGTGGCCTAGCAGTTTTCTTGTCATATACCTTTGAACAAGGTTCGCCTCTTAATAAAGTCGAGGGATGGCAGGCATGCTTGGATCCTGCCATCTGCCCAGGCAGGGGATGCCTATATGCATGGAGCATCACCTTGATCCCCAAGGTTTGCTGTGAGGAGGCCAAGAAAACAAATAACAGGTTGCTGGAATCTCCTCTTCATATTTAACTGCATGTGTTGCCATCACATTCATCTTATTCAATAAACTGTATTAAGTTAGTAGCAAATGTTAAGAATTGACAGTAGTTGACAGTAGTTGACATTAGTAGTAGTAGTCATGCTAAGGCTTGGTAGGCCGCATGTAACCTGCAGATGAACTTTATAGCAGATTTTGTAATGTAAGCAGTGTAGCTAATTATGATAAGGAGTGTATCCATTTATCTAGGGAATGTACCTTTGGCAGAAACCTAAATGTCAGAAAGATAATTGTACCAGGTGGTAAAAGTGAAGTAAGAATTTGTAATGATGAAGAAATCATGTAAAGAAACATATAAAAACCCTGTGATTTTTCAGTAAAGATGGGGTCTTGTCTTTGGATGCTAGTCCACAGACTCCCGGGCCCTCAATAAAGCACCGCATAAACGACTTCGGTTGTTTGTGCTTTCTTCGGATCGGGCAACAGTTTTCTGGCGACCCAGATGGGACTCCGAAGGTGGCTGGGGCGGTTCACGTTCTGATCCACTCCACGCCGGCACCGAGTGATTCTCGGGAGTCATCGGTTCGTGCCCGACCCCTGCGCCTAGCGGACGACCACGAGAGGTAAGCCCGAAGGTGCTTTATTTTCTGGTTCTGGGTGCCTGCTCATAAGACGAGGCGGCGATCCTCGCAGAGTTGGGCTAAGACGTCTGGTTGGTCTGGGAAGCCTAGGCGCCGGCTGTCAGACGCGGCGAAAGCTGCGCAGGTCCGGCACTTGCCCCTCGCGGCGTCGAGAAGCGGCAAGTTGGTTTGGTCTGGTATTTATCTGGTATTTATCTGGTATTTATCTGGTATTTATCTGGTGTTTCTCCTGTTAGGCTGCTAATATTGCTTGTGGTTATTATTGCTTGTATATTGCTGGGCTGATTGCTGCTGCTGCTGCTGCTTTTTGTTGTGCTCGTTTGTGAAATTGCTGTACAGTTGAAAGTGAAACCAGTTCAAAATGCCGCTTGAAGTATTTAAGTCTATGGTTCAGTCCGATAAGAATATACCGGGAAATACCCCGTTAGGATGTTTATTGAAGAGATGGAAAAGTGAAGGGTTTTTCCAGGAGATGAGTAGGAGTAAGATGATTGATTATTGTAATCATTGGTGGCCAGAATATGAACGAGAAGGGCCGTCTTGGCCAGAAAATGGTACTATAGATTATGATACTCTGAGTTCATTAATGCAGTACTTAAAAGATAATGAAAAATGGGATGAGGTACAGTATTTGGACTTGTTTTATTTACTGCGCCGTAAAAAGGAGTGGCAGACGGAATGTGGAATAATGGTATTAGAAACGAAAGAATCTGGGTGCGGAGGCTGTAAAGAAAAATCTAAATGTGTCCAATGCTTAGCATTAACTCTCGACCAGAAGAGGACTTATCCTTAATGGTGTCACCCTGTACAACTTCTGCTACACCCCCCCCTTCTGCTGTCTCACCCTCCCCTGCTTTTTCACCCCTCCCCTCTGTCTCACCTCATTCCTCTTTGTATCCACCGTTACCAGAGAGCAGTTCGGAGGAGGAGGAGGAGATAAAGCCAAGAAATACTAAAAAGGTTACTATACGTTCTCCAACCTCTTCCCCTGTTTCTTCCCAAAATCAGCGAAATACTCCGCTCGCGGCACGAACGAGACAGGGACGTAAGAATTATGGGGAACCCCAGCTTATCGCCCCTTTAAGGGAAGCTATGGGGCCCCAAGGAGAGAAAGTGCTTGTAAAAGTACCCTTCTCCCCAGGAGATCTGGTGATTTGGAAACAGTCAGCAGGCAGTTATCGTGAGAATCCTGAAAGAGTGGCACGGGTGGTTAAAATGATTATTAAAACCCAGAATCCAGATTGGAATGACATGCAGGTTTTGTTAGATACCTTAATGGATTCCACTGAAAAGGAGATAGTGTTGCGGGCAATGAAAGAGCGCGCTCGAGAAATGATTAGACTGCATTTAGCTGGAGGAACAACCGTAAATGAACTAGTACCAAGTGATGATCCGGGATGGAATCCGAACGGGGTTGCAGGGAGGGAAGCTATTAGGGAATATCAGGAATTGTTAGTAGAAGGAATCAGGACTGGAATGCCTAAAACTATAAATTGGTCAAAATTGTATACAGTTAAACAAGATAAGAATGAATCACCCTCAGCATTTTTAGAGCGACTTAAGGAAACTGCTAGACGCTTCACTGATTTGGAAATTGACAGTGAAGCAGGAAAATTGCAGCTTGCCTTAATCTTTCTGGGTCAGACACAGGAGGATATACGTAAGAAATTGCAGAAATTAGAGGGACATGAAACTTGAGACTTGGATAAAATGTTGGAAGTGGCTTGGAAAGTTTACAATAATAGAGAGAAAGAAACGGCCAAGAAACAGCAGGCGAATATATTAGCTATAATGCAGCAAGCTGGTGACAGAGGAAGAGGCAGAGGTGGTTTTGGGCGCGGTCGTGGCTTTGGACGCGGCAGGGCAGGCTTTCAGAATATTGGATTCGGAGGACGGGGGATAGCCCCTTCTGGTCCCCAGCAAGGAGGGATTGCTCCCAATCAGTGTGCGTTCTGTCGTCAGATAGGACACTGGAAAAATGAGTGTCCAGTAAAAGCTGGACTGGGAGGAATGCCAGGAGCGCCAGTGAATAGTTCAGCAGGTCACCCCATGAATCCAGAAGGTGTCGCCCAAGCATTAGTTTTGGGAAACTATCAGAATCAAAGCTGACTAGAGCAGGATATAAAAGTCAGAATTGACATTGATGGAGAACCAGAAGAATTTATTGTTGATACTGGGGCATCATATTCGGTTTTAAATAAAAGACTGGGACCTATTAGCAATACTACCATACAGGTAGTGGGAGCAACAGGACAATTGGAAGAAAGACCCTTTTTACAACCATTAAACTTGAAATTTGGAGGAAAGGAGTTAGACCATCAGTTTTTGTATATGCCTAATTGCCCCAAACCATTATTGGGCAGAGATTTATTGTCATTATTGAATGTCAAAATCATATTTGAGCATGGAAGGGTAAAATTAGAGGTTCCGGGAGAAGAAATTGCTAAACTGTTTGTAATAAAAGAAATTGATCCCTCTCCTATTCCCATTGAAGTGGATCAGGCTGTAGTACCTTGGGTATGGGAGACGGGGAGCCCTGGTAAATCAAAGGCTGCTCAGCCGGTGGTAGTAGAATTAAAGGAAGGAAAAGAGCCAGTCAAAATAAAACAATACCCAATTACATTAGAAGCTAGGAAAGGCGTTGCTCCTTTGATAACTCAATTTTTAACACAAGGGATTTTGCAGGAATGTGAATCAGAATTTAACACTCCTATTTTTCCAGTTAAGAAACCAAATGGTAAGTACCGGTTAGTGCAGGACTTAAGGGCAATCAATAAGATTGTAAAAGACATTCACCCAGTAGTTGCCAATCCATATACTCTATTAACATCTGTGTCAGAAAAGTTTAAATGGTTTTCTGTTGTTGATTTGAAAGATGCTTTCTTCTGCATCCCTCTGGCATTGGAAAGTAGAAAATATTTTGCATTCGAATGGGAAAGTCCTGACACTGGAAGGAAGAGACAACTCACCTGGTCTCGCCTGCCTCAAGGTTTTAAAAACAGTCCAACGATATTTGGAAATCAATTGGCAAAAGAATTAGAAGAATGGAAGACTACCGAGGTAAGAGAGTCACCTCTCTCTTATGTCATTCTCCAGTATGTAGACGATATCTTTCTAGCAACAGAAGAAAAAGAAACGTGTTTGAAATTGACTATTGCTCTATTGAACATGCTGGGTCAGGCTGGCTACCGAGTGTCAAAGGAGAAAGCGCAGTTACTAAAGGAAAGTGTAATCTATTTGGGATGCGAAATCACCCAAGGACAGAGACGGTTGGGAGTCAATCGAGTGGAAGCAATTTGTGCTATTCCCCTTCCCAGGAACCATCAGGAATTAAGGTCTTTTCTAGGAATGGTGGGGTGGTGCAGGTTGTGGATTTTGAATTTTGGACTTATAGCTAAACCATTATATGAAGCTTTGAAGGAACCACGGCTAAACTGGGATCGACAGAGGAAAAAGGCCTTTGAAGACCTGAAACAGGCCCTGAAAGAAGCTCCGGCGTTAGGCCTTCCCGACTTAAATAAAGACTTTCAGTTATACGTGAATGAGAGGCAGAAATTAGCGCTGGGAGTGCTAGCCCAGAGACTCGGTTCATGGAAACGTCCAGTAGGATATTTTTCGAAGCAACTGGATGCAGTAAGTGCTGGTTGGCCGTCATGCTTGCGGGCAGTTACGGCCACAGTGATCCTTATCCAGGAGGCCAGGAAATTGACTTTGGGGAGGAAAATAGAGGTATTTGTGCCTCACATGGTACTGGCAGTTTTGGAACAAAAGGGGGGTCACTGGCTTTCATCCAGCAGGATGCTACAATACCAAGCAATTCTGAGAGAACAGGATGATGTGGATTTAAAAATGACTAATCATATTAACCCAGCAGAATTTCTCCGCAGTGAGCAGGAAGAAGGAGAACTAGCACATGACTGCATAGAGGTGATTGAACAAGTGTATGCCAGCCGAATTGATTTGAAGGATGTCCCAATGGAGAACCCGGATTGGGAACTGTTTACTGATGGGTCCAGCTTTGTGGAAAGTGGTACCAGGTATGCGGGATATGCAGTGGTAACAGCTACAACCGTAGTAGAGGCAAAGGCCTTGACCCCTGGAACCTCCGCTCAGCGAGCTGAAATTATTGGACTCACTAGAGCCCTAATGCTGAGCTCAGGAAAGAAAGTGAATATATGGACTGATTCTAAATATGCCTTTGGGGTGGTGCACATTCATGGTGCCCTGTGGAAGGAACGAGGGTTGTTGAACTCTCAAGGAACTGCTATCAAATATAGAACTGAAATTCTAGCCTTGCTAGACGCAGTACACCAACCCGAGAAGGTTGCGGTAATGCATGTGAGGGGTCATCAGAAGGAAGAAGGGAAGATCTATCAAGGAAATAGACTAGCTGATATCACAGCACGAAGAGCGTCCAAAGAAGTATGGACCCAAATGGCCTTGATACCTACTAAGGTGAGTCCTGTAACTCCACATTTGATCCAGGAACCAAAGTATTCTCCAGATGATGAAAAACTAGCCTCACTGCTGCTAGCGCAAAAGAATGCAACTGGATGGTATGTAACAAGTATGGGACAAGTTGTAGTCCCCACCCGAATTATGAAAACTATTTTAGAAACTGAACATAACAAATGCCATTGGGGAGCAGAAGCATTAGTAAAATTTCTAAAAAGAGAAGTAATTTCTAACCAGATGTTAACATTGGCAAAACGGGTGAATGCCATGTGTCCAACCTGTTTGAAGAACAACCCAATAGTTAGGAAACAGATCCAGTTAGGGAAATTACAAGTGGGGCCCGAACCAGGAGATTACTGGCAAGTAGATTTTTCAGAATTACCAAAAGCACAGAACTATAAGTATCTTTTAGTGTATGTATGCACTTTTTCAGGCTGGCCTGAAGCTTTTCCTTGTCGAACAAATCAAGCGAAGGAAGTAGTCAAAACACTGTTGAAGGAAATCATTCCTAGATTTGGGGTGCCGTTGGGATTGTCCTCAGATAGAGGTCCACATTTTATAGCAGGAATAGTACAAGAGGTTGCTAGGATGCTAGATATATCTTGGGACCTACACACCCCTTGGCGACCTCAATCCAGTGGCCAGGTAGAGCGGATGAATCAAACAATTAAGGGACAAGTTAAGAAAATTTGTCAAGAGGCAAAAATACAATGGCCACAGGCATTGCCATTAGCATTGCTCAGAATCAGAATTAAACCCAGGGAGCGATTGGGAGTTAGCCCATATGAAATCCTATATGGGAAACCATACCATGCTAACGTGTTGAAAGGAGATTTGCATGTGCAAGGGGATCAGACAATATTTAGTTATGTCATGTCATTAAACAAAACTCTTAATGCCTTAAGGGGAGCCCTGCAGTGGAATCGACCTATGCCACTAGAGAACCCGGTGCATGACATTCAACCAGGAGACCGAGTATATGTGAAGAATTGGTCCACACATCCCTTGAAGGAAACATGGGACGGGCCCCGGCAAGTGATCCTAACAACCTATACGGCAGTAAAGGTCGAAGGAATCGACTCATGGATCCATTACACTCGAGTCAAGAAAGTCCCTGCACAATGGGAAACCCAGCTGGTCTCCCCAACGCAGATGATTTTTCGCAGAAAGTAGCATTTTTGATTATATTGTTACTGGAAATAACGAAACCAATTCTTATTAATGGTTCTGTTGTAGTTGCAGCTACCGAACCAGTGGTGGATGTCATAAATGGAATAGATGTGAACCTGACCTGTTTTGTAGCGAATGACCAGAAAACTGAAGTCCAGAATATACAAGCAACCTGGAAGAAAGGTGCCAATATAGTCACGGTTTGGGATAAGGATGCACGAAGAGCAAAGGTTCAGAGAAGAAGAGTGACAAGGCAAGTAATGGAAGGGACGGGACAGCCCGAGATAGAAACGGATCTAGATAGGAAAGGTCATGAGAACCTAGTAGTAGGATTAATCAGAGATTTTGGAATGGTGCAAAACGTATCCCGAATTACAGCATGCTTGCCACTCCCAAAAGCAGCAGGAGAACCAATCCCATGGGGAATTGTTCCTGTGGGACAATTGCCGAATGCCACTGTAAATGTTACGTGGAATTGCAAAGTTGAAACCAAGGAAAAAGGGGAATGGGTAACTGTATGTGCAATCTTAAGTTCGTCTAGAGTATCCAAAGAGCAGTGTGAACAGATGCCAGGTTATTATGCATGGGATCACCCACAGATACCAAGAAGGTGTTTAGTAATACCTGAAAAGACAACGTATCCTTGCCAAGTATCTAGGGTATGGAAAAACAGATATGAGAAAGAAGAGGTATGTCAAAATGATACTAAAATAACCACCATGGAAGAATGGAAAAGTATTTGGGGACCCAGCTTGTTAGAAACATATAGTTACTTAGGAAAGGTAAACTGGTGCATAGAATGGAAGGGAAAAAGAGAACAAGACTATGGAAAGAAATCATCGCAGAAAGACAAGTTTCGCCAGAAGGGGAGAGCAGTAGGGTTATGGAATTGTTCTCAAGTTCTTACTTGTGATACTAAAAATCAAATAGGGATAGAGCCAGTAAAAATTTTGTTACAATGGGGATGTGAGTGTAGGGGATATAACCATTCACTTAAAGGAAAGATTAGGGGCCGATGGGATTGTAAAACTACTACTGTAAGAAGTCCCGGGAACCTAGTCTGGGTGACAGGACATGGACATTGGACTACTCATATGCCAGTAGACGGCCCGGTAACCCAGATAACATTAGGGGTTCCCACATTATGCCCCTTTTGGAAAGAGTCAAATTTAACTTGGGAAGAAATTAGAGGAAGAATGAAACGGGAAATTGGAGATGACGTACCAATTGAAGATGAATGGCACGAACCTGACGCTGGAGTTGCAATTGGGTGGGTTCTAGAATCACTCTTTACACCTGTAGCTGCTTTTAGGAACAGAGAAATGCTGTACAAATTGCTAGGGCAAACTGAAAGATTAGCAGCAGCCACTAAGAAAGGATTCAAAGATATAAATTCACAATTGCAAGCCACATCCCGAATGACTTTGCAGAATAGGATGGCCTTAGATATGCTATTGTTAAAAGAGCATGGTGTGTGTCAGTATTTAAAAACAAAGATTGACCATTGTTGCATCCATATTCCAAACGTGACTTTAGAAGTAGAAAAAGATATTTCTCAATTAGAAACAATTGAATTTAAAACAAGAGACATTGAGAAGGAGGCACAACACAATTGGATTGGAGAAATTTTTGAATCTTTAGGACTTTCAGTTTCTGGATGGGTGTCGTCAGTGATACAGAATGTTCTGTTATTTGCAGTCCTACTACTAATTATTTGGTTAGTGTATAAGTGTGTTTTAGGAGTCATTGAAAGAGAAACAAGACGCACCAGAAGAGTGATGAAGGCCTTAACAAGAGATAATGAGAAGTACCCGCCTCCTCCGAAGTATGAAATTGCCGTCGGGCGAGAAAATCCAGCATTTGAAAGACCCAACGATAACTAAGAGTTGAGCATTCTTGCAGAAGACTGAAGAATGCTCAAAAGGGGGGAATTATGTTGCCATCACATTCATCTTATTCAATAAACTGTATTAAGTTAGTAGCAAATGTTAAGAATTGACAGTAGTTGACAGTAGTTGACATTAGTAGTAGTAGTCATGCTAAGGCTTGGTAGGCCGCATGTAACCTGCAGATGAACTTTATAGCAGATTTTGTAATGTAAGCAGTGTAGCTAATTATGATAAGGAGTGTATCCATTTATCTAGGGAATGTACCTTTGGCAGAAACCTAAATGTCAGAAAGATAATTGTACCAGGTGGTAAAAGTGAAGTAAGAATTTGTAATGATGAAGAAATCATGTAAAGAAACATATAAAAACCCTGTGATTTTTCAGTAAAGATGGGGTCTTGTCTTTGGACACTAGTCCACAGACTCCCGGGCCCTCAATAAAGCACCGCATAAACGACTTCGGTTGTTTGTGCTTTCTTCGGATCGGGCAACACATGGGGACAGCATAAAGATTCACATGGCCTTTCACCCTGAGCTGTTGATCAAGCAGTCAGAAAATAGACTGACCACAAGCAACACCCCTCCTTGAAGGAGCCCAGTACAACCACGGTGATATCATCTGCCTTTTTCCTTTTAAAACTTTTCCCTTCTTAACTTTAGCCAAATCTCTGAGGGTTGCCTTAATCATGCTTGGAACCATGAGCCGGACTGGTGCAGCAGTCTGGTGTTTTCCCCTGTGGGCCCTGGTCTGGAATACCAGCCCAGTTGGGCCTGAGGAAAGTGAATTAATTATTCCCTCATTAATAATGATGTGTTCTCCCCAAAGGGAACTATGTGACATCTCTGGGTCATTTTCTCTTTTGTTCTATAAATTAAATGGGACTGTATGCAGTTGTTCTCTAAGAGACCCAGGATGCCCAAAGAGGCACTCCAGATGCATACTGTGAATAAAGCTCAGCAGACATCATACAGCCAGTCTTTCTGCTTATTGAAAACTGTTATTTTAACCCCGCACTGCCACAAACAAAACAGAAAAGCATCACTTTTCCTACACATGCATGCAACCACACAACCTTTCCCTCCCCACAACAAACACCATCTCCTTTTTTTTTTTTTACAAAAATTCACATAATTTATCCATCAATCAAGTAAATTGTTATAAATACAGTCATATTTGAAAAAAAACTTCCTGATTTGAAAAACAAGTGCTCCTAGTCCATAACAAGCAACCACTCTTAAAACATATGATTCTCTTTTAATGTCTAAGCTCTGAATATTTGCGGCGAAGTTTGTGGTTAAAAAAGGATTTTAGTCTATGAAATAGATATCTACTGATTTTATGCATGTTAAGATGAGAGTTCAAAATAAAAAAAGTCTCTTCCACAGTTTGGTTCATACACTTACAATTACTTCAATAGCTTGTGCATTCAATCAGCTCATCACATGAGGATATTTAAATGCTCATGGAATATTATATGTACTGAAATATAGAAACACAAGTCCATATTACCACCATAGAAACATAAGAGGAACTGAAGTTCAGTACACGCCACTTTTGTTTTTCATTCAGGCCTCATGGAAATAAAATTGTGATGTGGTTGTGACTTAGAATTCATCCAATAGTATAAAAATAGTTTTAAACTGTCTAATCAATTCCCTGACTGGATCCTTACAGAACTGGGCTTTACTCTCATGAGAGAGATCTATTTCTCTTTTTTCCCTTATTTTATCCTTGCTTCTTTTTGTCTTTCACACTCTGCTAGGGTTAACAGTGTTTTGACTGAAGATCATATTATCACAGAATCACTAGGTTGGAAGAGACCTTCAAGATCATTGAGTCCAACCCATGCCCTAACACCTCAACTAAATCATGGCACTGAGTGCCATATCCAATCTTTTTTTAAACACATCCAGGGATGGTGACTCCACCACCTTCCTGGGAAAACAATTCCAGCACTTTATCGCTCTTTCCATAAAAAACATTTTCCTAATATCCAACCTATATTTCCCTTGGAGTATCTTAAGACTGTCTTCTCATTCTGTCAGTTGCTGCCTGGAGAAAGAGACCAACCCCCACCTGACTACAACCACCTTTCAGGAAGTTGTAGAGAGTGATAAGGTTACCTCTGACTCTCCTTTTCTCCATGCTAAAGAAACCCAGCTCCCTCAGTCGTTCTTCATAGGGTTTGTGTTCCAAGCCCCCCACTAACCTTGTTTCCCTCCTCCAGACGCACTCAAGCATCTCAATGTCCTTCCTAAACTGAGGGGCCCAGAAGTGGACACAATACTCAAGGTGTGGCCTGACCAGTGCCGAGTACAGGGGAAGAATGACCTCCCTGCTCCTGCTGGCCACACCATTCCTGATACAGGCCAGGATGCCATTGGCCTTCTTGGCCACCAGGGCACACTGCTGGCTCATGTTCAGTCAGTTGTTGACCACTACCCCCAGGTCCCTTTTCACCTGAGCACTGTCCAGTCACACCGTCCCCAGCCTATAAAGGTGCAGGATGTTATTGTGGCCAAAATGCAGGACTCAGCACTTGGACTTATTAAACTTCATCTTATTGGACTCTGCCCATCTATCCAACCATTCAAGGTCTCTCTGCAGAGCCCTCCTACCTTCCAACAGATTGACACACGGTCCCAGCTTACTGTCATCCACAAATTTACTAATGAGAGACTCAATACCCTCATCCATGTCATCAATAAAAATATTGAACAGAACTGGCCCCAGCACAGATCCTTGAGGAACACCACTAGTGACTGGCCACCAGCTGGATGCAGCTCCGTTCACCACCACTCTCCAGGCCCAGCCATCCAGCCAGTTCCTAACCCAGCAAAGAGTGCTCCTGTCCAAGCCATGGGCTGACAGCTTTTCCAGGAGTATGCTGTGGGAGACAGTGTCAAAGGCCTTGCTGAAGTCCAGGTAGACAACATCCACAGCCTTTCCTGCATCCACTAGGTGGGTTACGTGGTCATAAAAGGAGACCAGGTTGGTCAAACACAACCTACCCCTCCTAAATCCATGCTGGCTGGGCCTGAGCCCTCGGCCATCCTGCAAATTCTGTGTGATGAGACTCAGTATAAACTGTTTCATTACCCTACCGGGTACTGAGGTAAGGCTGACTGGCCTATAATTACCAGGATCCTCCTTCCTACCCTTCTTGTGAATGGGTGTCACATTGGCCAGTTTCCAGTCATCTGGAACCTCACCAGTGAGCCAGGACAGTTGGTAAATGATGGAGAGAAGCTTCCCAAGCTCATCTGTCAGCTCCCTCATCACCCTGGGATGGTCCCATCTGGGCGCATAGATTTATGAACATCCAAGCAGCTCCGCAGTTCTCTGACTGCTGCCTCTGGGATTACAGGGGCACCATTCTGCTCCCTGACACCATCTAACAACCCAGGAGGACAGTTGTTCTGAGGACAAGACATCTTCCCACTAAAGACCAAGGCAAAGAAGGTGTTAAACATTTCCACCTTCTCCCCATCTGCAGTTCCTAAGTTCCCTCCTGTATCCAGTAGAGAACAAAGGTTGGTCTTACCTTTCCTTTTGCCGTTAATATATTTATAAAAAAATTTTATTATCCTTTACAAAAGTTGCCAAATTGAGTTCTAACTGAGCTTTGGCCTCTCAATTTTTTTCCTACATGCCCTAGCAGGCCCCTTAAATACTCCCTGAGAGACCTGACCCTCCTTCCAAAGATGATACATCCTCTTTTTATTCCTAAATTCTTTTGAAACCTCCTTGCCCATCCAGGCTAGATGTTTGCCTCATCAACTCATCTTTTGGGACACAGGGACAGTCTGCTCCTGTGCCCTCAAGATCTCTGTTTTGAAGCACACCCAGCTTTCCTGGACTCCTTTGTTTTTAGTGGCTGCTTGATGTTGGAGTCCAGGGCATTCCTTTGGTTGCCCTGGAGGGTCAGGGACCTGGGCAGGGGGGTCTGGGACCCCAGCCCAGAGCTCAGAGAGACACTGGCTTTGATTTTAGTCCATAGGAAAAACTTCCTACACTGAGAGAAGGTTTACAGGCCACAAGAATGTGAAAAAATAGTAGTTTAGCTTATCACAGGGTGAGAAAATAGTAATTTTAGGTTCCTAGCATTGAAGTGAATGGGGACAAGATGGAGAATCTGGGGCGTTGTCTCCTTCTTCTTCTCCTTCCCTCACTCCATTGCTGCATTGACGTGGCACAAAGTAGTTAGTGAGGATTGGGTCAAAGTAAAGATGACCTTTTTAGTAATAGTGATAGACATTGGTAAGAAATAGTAAACAAGAAATACGTAGCAATTAGTATAAAAGATAAGGACAACCCAGCTCGGGGGGAGACGTGAGGAATCCATGCAGCTGCGAACATCTTGTCGGACTCCGAGAAAATTGTAAGATAAGAAACAATAAACGAAGTATGCAACATTAAAAAATCTAAACCTGAGAACTCCGTCTCTTCCTTCAGCTTAGCTCGGAGCTGTGCAAGAGAGCAAAAGACCCTGAAACCACCTGAATGTCGGGGAAAGCCCCCAACAACTGGCGTCCCTGGGTGGGCTCGAGATGTTGGAGTCCAGGGGCTTCCCAAGGAAACCTCTGAATAAGTCTCCTAAATAGGCCAAAGTCTGCCCCCTGGAAGTTCAGTGTAAGAGTCTTACTGATGTTCCTCTGCATTTCACCAAATGTCAAGAACTCTATAATTTCACGATCACTGTGTCCCAGACGGACTCCAACCACCACATCTCCCACCAGCCCATCTCTATTTGCAAACAACAGGTCTAACATAGTCCCTCCCCTGGTGGGCTCATTCACCAGATGTGGCAAAAAGTTGTCCTCCACACACTCTAAGGACTTCCTGGACGGCCTCTTTTCTGCTGTATTAAGTTCACAGTAAATCTCTGTGTAGTGGTTTTGGTTTGTCAATTTGAGTTTCCTGGAAATGCACCAAATAATGTAGTGGGTTGAGTGCTGGTCAAATGCCAGGGCACCCACGAGAATTAATTACTCCTTTTCTGCTGTGGGATAGGATTAGGAGAGGAGCAAAGCAGGCTCAAAACTTTAAAGGGTATAAAGAACACTTTATTTAAACAGAACTGAAAGAAAAAAAAAAATAATAAGAATCAGAATAAAACCTTCAGAACACTTCTCCTCCTCCCCAACTCCTCTTTCCTTTCCCATTGACAAAGTACCGAGACAAAACCTGAGACTTTGATCAGTTTACCACCTCTAAAATAGTCTTTCATCAGTTAACTTGGGGAGAGGAGTTTCTCTTGCCATGTCATGGAGACTTCTCCACAAGAAACAGTTCTCTCGTGACTTCAATTTCCACGAATAGCAGCTGCCTGGAAATCTGCATTCATGAAGTCCCTCCCATCTCATGCAGCCTTTCCACAGTTGCATTCATGGGCCATATCAAACTTATGGGGTACTATTTTAAGGATGAGTTGTTCAAAAGCAAAGGTTCTCTTCATCTGTCTCTGAGATCATCTTCATCTCTGGGAACAGAGGTCTTCTTCTTTCCCTGGGGGCAAAGGGTCTTCATCACTTTCATCTCTGTCTCTGTTCAAGCTTCTCATGAAATCACAGCTACTTCAACATTGACTTGCTTCAGCATGAATGCCTTTGCTCATGCCTACAATTCGAACACTCCATCCCCCCATGTTTTTTTCATGAATGAAACAGATATTCTAGTGTATCACAGTCCATCACCATGGCTTTACAAAAGTTTCAGCCTAAGGCATCTACTCATTCTCCTCCCATCTGGGACTTGACTCCTTCTTTACTGACCTTGGTGTCTTCATGTTGTTTCTCTATGTGTCTTCACTCTGTCCTCTTTCCTCACTCGAGAGAGGATTGATGTTTTGCAAGTTTCATCTCTGCAGTGAAAGAGTTAATATCTCGCCTGGGGCCTGTGGATGGTCATGATGGCCAAAGCAGTCACAGTGATAGATTCAGGTCATGCTGGAGGCTATGCCAGGATCTCAGGGTGCCCAGCCAGAACAGCGGCAGCCGCGGTGGCAGCATGGCTGGTCTCAGGCCCATACTGCATTTAATTCCAGCCGTGGGCCAGCCTGACCATGCTGGGAAGGGAAACTGGCCCAGCTGGGACAGGGCCCTGCAGGCTCCCTGGGAAGGGGCCCGGCCCCTTGGCAGGGCCCGAACCAGCCCAGCCTGGCCACATGGAGGGGGCCAGGCTGGCCTGTTACCTGTTCCCAGGCCTGAAGAAAAAGCCAGTTTTCCTGGGCTTGATCATCTTAAAATGTGAATCTCAGAGGCACATTTAGCTCTTTAATTGATTTAACAGGTTGTCAATATTCAAACTAGCCACTGATTGGTTTTGTCAGGCACGGAGGAAACTGCTAGCAGCTTCTCTTAGAAAAATCATTTCCATGGGTGGCTTCTTCTGTCCTCACCAAATGTCAATTAATGCAAAACCAGCACATCTGGTAGGTTAAAGTCAGCTACAAGAACAAGGGCTGGTGATCCTGAAACATTCTCCAGCTGCTTATAGAATAGGTTGTCCATCTCTTCTTCCTGGTTGGGTGGATGATAACAGACTCCCAGTAGGATGTCAGCCTTGTTGGCCTTCCCCTTAATTCTTACCCATAGGCATTCAACCTCATTGTCATTAGTTCAAATACCCATGGCATCAAAAGTGTCCCTAATATAAAGGGCCACCCCTCTTCCTCTTCTCCCTTTCCAGTCTCTTCTGAAGAGCTTGTATGTGGATGCTGACAGCCTGGTCAGAGAGAAATTTTCAAGCATCAGAGAGTAGCAAGGCCCGTGAGAAAGAAAGTCAAATAAACTTTCCCAGGCACTGGTCTGGGGAAGCTGTGAGAAAGCTCAGTGAAAGAATTCAAAACAATCCTTGCACCTGGTGTTTGCACTTGCTGTTGACTTGCAAGATGTTTACAAAGGGGCGTCGTTTCCAATTAGCCAATGATGGTGAGGGGTGTTAATTAAAGGACCAATCATATCCAGCTGTATGGAAACAGTCTATAAGAAGGTGTGCTTTCTAATTGTGCTATATGCCTTCTAAGAAGACTGGAGTCTGTGTTGCTCATTCAGCCGCCCTTAATACAAGAGCAACAGCTTTTAGCCATCCAGTGCAGTGCTCCAGCTATGTGACTTGTCCCACCACATTTCCATGATGGCGAGTACATCATAGCTTTGCTGCGGTGTCATGGCTTCCAGCTCTTCTTGCTTGTTACCCATGCTGCATGCATTAGTATACATGCACATCAGCTGGGCTACTGATTTCACCCCCTAACTCAGGCTTACCATCCTTGGGCCTGCTTCCAGACAGCCCAGCTGCATCCTCTTCCCCCTTCAAACCTAGTTTAAAGCTCTCTCAATGAGTTCCCCCAGTTCATGAGCTAACATCCCTCTGCCCTTCACAGAGAGATGGAGCCCATCTGGTTGCAGCAGGCCACATGCCGTAAAAGTTGCCCCATGATCAAAGAACCCAAAATTCTGCTGATGACACCAACCTTTGAGCCATTTGTTGATAATGAGGGCTGTCCTATTACTTTCATCATTTTCGGCCACCAAAAGGACTGAGCAGAACACTACCTGCACTCCTGCCCTATCAACCACTTGACCCAGTGCCCTAAAGTCCCTTTTAATTGCCCTGACACTCCTCTTTTCAGTCTCATCATTGCCAGCCTGGAGTATCAGCAGTAGGTAATAATCAGAGTGCTGAATCAGCCCAGAGAGTCTCTTGGCAATAGCCTGTACCTGGGCCCCAGGGAGGCAGCAGACCTCCCTGTGGGTTGGGTCAACATATGGGGCCCTCTGTTCCCCTCAGAAGGGAGTCACCTACTACAACTACCCTTCTTTTCTTTTTAATGTTAAAGGTGATGATCCATCTGACAGATGAAGCGTAATTGGGAGGCTCACTCGGCAGATAATTTTGTTCTACATCATCTGGCTGACCGTCTGGATCCAGGGCCTCATACCTATTCTGAAGTGGCACCTGGGTAGGTGATGGGTGTCGGGAGGAATTTTCATTGCCTCCCCAAGTAGGAACCCATTTCCACTTCATCCACCAGGTGTCCTCCTATTGCCTGGTAGTAGGAGGCATGAGAGTCCTCTGACTCCTGGCAGGCTTCCCTCAAGGATGGAAGGACAGAACTCCACCAAACTATTTCCATTTCACTTTCCCTAATACTCCTTAGTCTTTCTACTTCCTCCTTAAGCTCTGCCACCAGTGAAAGGAGATCATTCACCTGTTCACTCTGCAGGCAGGTTTCTTTTGCAACGCCCCTTGGTACCATTGATAAACTCAAACACTCCACACAGGAAGGGGTCTGGACAGACAAATCATTCTTGGAGGGTTCTATTTGGCTACATACACTTTTACTAACTGCAGCTTTTGATCGTGTAAAAGCCATTACTAACAAAAAAACCCAAAACAATCCAACCAACAAAATTGCAACAAACAACAAACTAAAGACCCCACAAGCAGGACGAAACCTGCAATCCTGCCTGCAAGAACTGCCGTACAAACTGCCGTGCCACACCCTCAGAGACATGCCACACCTTTGTTTGAGAAACAAGGCTCACTCTTTAATTTTTTTTTAAAGCTTAATAAGGGATAAAAGGGACAGTATCCAGTACTGAGGTGCCTGGAAAACTGCCAGAAGCACACTGTTAGCTTAAAACAATTTTCTTATATACTTTTTCATTACATTGGATACATGCATATACATGAGGTTTATACATATTCAAACATTCCTGTGAGTTCTTTCACATGCTTTGGGAATTCTTTAGTTTTGTTCGACCCTTGACCTGTCATGCAATAGTGTAGATTTGATTTTTGGGAGTCGTGTATGCCATTTCCTCACAATGACAAATGGGGAATTATTGATAGCCGCAGGGTCAGTAGCAGGAGTCCTTTTCACATCCTTTTTTTTTTTTTTTTTTTTTATGTTATCTGTGTTGTTCCTTCAATGTTATCTAATCATACAGACAGTTTTAGCTATTTCCACAAACTTATCTATGTTTGTAATGGTTTTAACTTAAAAAACAGGCAGAAACACCAATTAATGTAGTGGCTTCACATTTGCCAAATTCTGATTGCCAAATTTAGTGTAGTGGTCTTAGTGTTTATTCTTTCTCTGTGGGAGAGAGATTAGGAGAAAAGCAAAGCAGGCTCAAGCTTAAAAATGAACAAATAGTCTTGTTAACACACACTAAAAGAATGGAAAAAGAAAGTTGGGGAAAAAAACTAAAACAAAACAGAATGAAACTCTAAAAACACTCTTCCCTCCCCTTACAAACTGTTCACTTTCCTACAAAACAACATAAAGAAAGAAAACCTGTAATTTTCAGTCAGTTTCACCATTTGAAAATAGTCTTTCACCAATCTTTAGGAGAGAAGTCTCTTTTAGAGTCATGGATCCCACTGACAACCTAAAACAGTTCTCTTGTGGGTTTTTTTAACTGTCACAAAAGCAGCCGCCCGGGGAAACCTGCTTTCATGACCCCTCCCATTAGCAGTTTCCCAAGCTGCCTATGGGTCATGGGTCTTAGACTTTTTGCATATTGGGGTGTGAGTTTTTAAAGATGAATAATTAAAGGCAAAGGATTCTTCATCTCAAGGCACAGAGATATCTTCTCACTTCTTCACTGGTACAGAGAACTTCTCATCTCTATCTCTGTTCAAGCGTCTTATGGGATTAATATCACTTAATCCATCTGTCTGGGTTTGAAAGACAGGTATCTGCTAGGGAGAGGCGGGGCCTGTCTAGGAATGGGGAATTCCAATCCCTTCCCTCCAAGTTATTATAATTTAGAAGATTAAAGAGGCTTTTCAGTCAAAGCTATGGGGAAAGGAATAACAGTTCTTTACTAGTAAATACAACAGGATGAACAAACAACAACAACTACAGCAATAATAATAATAAACAGAACCAAGAACCCTGAGGGGCTTTGTCTCACATGTCCTGGGCAGTCTTATCTCTTGGGACCCCAAGAGCACCAAGCCGAAACAGTGGGACGCTCCGGGGCTGATGACTGGAAATGGTGGGGCGTCCCAGCAGGCAAAAGGGGGCGTGTCCCGGCAGGCAAAGTGAGCAGTGCTGAAGAAGCCGCAATGGCTGGACAGGGGCTGACCCAGCTCCAGCAGAGCAGGTGAGGAGCTCTGAATTCCTGGGCGCTCCAGCAGATGATAGAATTCCTAGGATCGGACCCTCCATTAACAGTGGACTAATTACGCAGCTAGCCGTCACCCAACCATCCTCTCCGAAACCGAGAGCAGAAGAAACCACCCTCAGCTCCCGGAGTCCCTGAGCCTTTCCCTCCCCCCCCCAAACTAAGTGATCTACTGCCCTCGCCACTTCTTTTGTGTGGGTCAAGTACCCTTTAAGCATCAGTATTTAGTCTCTTAGCAACTTATGGGGGGGAAAAATTCTATAGGGAATGAAAAAAAACCAAAACTAAACTTAACCCCCAACACCATCACAAATACCTTTGCTCAAATCCACACACAAATTAAAACAATCATCTCCCCAAATGCATATCTTTCCCATGATTTAAAGGGATAATCTACATATAAAGTTCATTTCCATGGCTCAATAAGGATGGAATGGCAAACTCCTCAACCCCCTGTCCCAATGTCCCAATAGTCTTTCCACTCTCGCTCCACTGACTTCATGCTGTTTCTTCTCTATGTTCACTCTGTCCCTTCCTTTTCTCTCTCAGGGAAGGGTTAGGCCTTGGAAGCTTCATTTTGCCAGGAAATGGTTAAATCTGCCCAGAGTCTTTCTCTTGCTACAGCTCATGGTGTTAGATGTTCAAAGCCGCATTGGTGAGGGAGGGAAGAACTCATGCAGAAAGATCAGAGATCAGAGGACCCGAGCAGTCAAGAATCACAAAAAAACCAGGCAGGATCATAAATGCCTTTTTTTGCCCACCCCTCAGTGTAAATCGGGGCGGCCTCAGCCTAAACAGGGCCCATAGCTCTTATCAGGGGCCCGGCAGAGATCCCTCCCTGCTCAGGGGAAGTTTGGAGAATGTAGTTGTTTTAAAGCATCAACCTCTCCTCCCCCTGCCTACCCAGGAGCCAATGAAATCTGGACAGGCCTCGGGCCAGCTCCCCCCCAAAGCGGGGGGAACAGCAGGCCCAACTCGATCTTACTTGTCTCTCTCTCTGGCCAAAGGGAAAAGAAGGCTGACGTGCAGGAAATCAAGGGGTTTTATATCGTACTTCCCAAAGTCATAACTGACATTTTTCAGTGGTCAGAACAGATGCCAATAATCTAACTAACCCTCTGATAGGCTCCTGTCCTTTCTAAAATAATTCCCAGGTCCTGACCCGGAAAATCATTCCACATTCCCCTATGACTAAAAAACTAAACTGTGCTAACCCATGACAATGTTATCTAAGCATACAGACAGTTTTAGCTATTTCCATAAACTTATCTAAGCCACTATTGTCAGTTAGTTACTGTAATAAATGAACAAACCCAATTCCGTAAATCAAAATTTAGGTTTTTATTTCGAGACTTAAATTCAGTCTCTAACAGCCACAATTAAAAGGAACAGCGTCGAACCCCGGGGTTTCGGCACTGGGTGAACGCAGAAACGGACTCTATCGCTCTGTATCCACTCTGTTCACAAAGTGTGCCCTGAGCCGCTGATTTTTATACAGTCTTTCGCTGAGAGTGGATGGTGATTGTAGCGCTCTTGCTCTTCGGTAGCTTCATTAGGTATTCATGTTCAGGTCTCTGGTCGGTTGAATAGGTTCTCGGAGTAGAACAATGTCATGATTGCCGGGTCCAGAGAAGGCTTTTGGAAATGTTAAATCGGGCCAGAACAGATAAGATATTGATCTTGTCTTAATCACTAGGTCGTTAGCAGGTCCATCTCCGGGGGAGACACAGTTTATCATCTTTCCTATTCTTTTAGTTTTTTTGGTTGTCCTGAGGCTTTTCCCAGCAGGGACTCTCCTTGTCTTGCAATCCTCGTGTCCCCTTCTTACAGTTTAGCCTTTTTTTTTTAACCCTAAATACACTCTAGGTTCTTCAGAGCTTAAATCCGACCGAACGCGAATTAACTTTATATAACATATCACCATATTTAATGCGAATTAACTACATATCACAATACCTAACACGAATTAACTTTAGGTCACATATCACAATCCCTCCCCTTCTATATAAACACATTTAATTCGTGTTCCTGTTATTGCCTTTTTTTTTCTTCTTTGACAAAAAAGCCTCTTAACAAGAATTTTACCAAACACAAAAAGACCTCTTATACTTTAAACATCATCTTTATAGTCATCCCACTCTTCTTCGGGTTCATCCCAATATTTCTTACACTCTTCTCCTCCCTGTACTCGGGCCTCAAATCTTGCCAGAACTTCTGCTGCCCTGCTTCTTTCCTCATTTAATTTCATGATTTTTGATACTTTACTGTTCTTGCTAAAGCCCCCTGAGGCTAATTCGGGATCTGTGGGTAATGCTGCGATTTGCATTCCTTGTACTACCGTGTGTATGAGACGAATGAAACACGGTATCAGGCATGGTAGGAAGATAACTCCTGCTACTGAACATAAAATGAAGAACCCCACTTTCTTCCACCAAGCCCCAGTCCCAAACAATTGATCCCACCAGGAGGCTTGGAGGATCGAGTTCCATTTCTGAACTGGTACATGTGCTACCTTCTTTATTTCAGCTGCTAGGCCTCTGATGGTTTCTCCGTAGTCATTTATCTCTATGCAACATTCTGATTCGTTTAATTTCCCGCATACCCCTCCTTCTTCTGCTAACAATTAGTCTAAAGCAATTCTATTTTGATACACGAAAGCCCTCATTTGTGAGTGCTGCTGGGCTAATAGCTCTAAGGCATCTGAGGTGTGGTTTGAGACTATTTCCACTACAGCCTGCAATCTGTTCAACCTATTTAATAAATAGACCGGGGTTCTGTAACCCCAGCTTCCATCCTGGGCCCAAGTTGCAGGACCGTAATACTCTATTATTCGTTCCGCCAGCCATTCCTCGCTTCCCCATTTCTGGTTTCCTCCTGCATTTGGGAGTTCTCTTTTTATCTCCCTTTTCTGCCTGTTTAGGGTTTCATATAACAGAGCACCTAGTAGATTGCTTTCTGATCGGGGTAGCGTGAAAAAGGAGGGTCTGATCATCCCCAGAGTGCAGGATCCTTTCCACCTGCAGAGTAGCTCACTATAGGCCTTTTTCCCACATATCCAATAGATTCCACTTGGGGCTTTCCATTTAATTTCTGTGCTTTCTGGCATTTCCCAAAACTCTTTTAAGTTCCCTAATGATTGGTAAGGGTTGGCTCCAGCAAGTTTATTCCAGCATAGCCCAATTTCATTAATCCAGTCACATTATTTTTCTTTCTTTCTGCTCCAGTATCCTGCAGGTGGCTCAGGCTGCCAGACCTTAGTCTTATTATTAGAATTGACAGCCAGAGTGGATATACAAGGGGTATATCCCACTATCTCAGTATACTTATTCCTTTCTCTACTAATGCATATGGTCCCTATTATTCTTTGGTGCAAGTTCCACCCCTCAGGTCATGACATGGTTTTTATTATTTGATTGTCCCATTTTAGAAATTGTTCTGGAGTCAAACTCTCACCTTTCCAGGGCCATTTCTCAGCTGATTTCAGTCCCCTGCAAATCCAACAGTTTGACAGTACCAATTTAGTGGCAATCTCCTGCATCAGTTCTTTAAAAAGATTATTGCTGGAGGCCGGCAAACCCCAATCACTATATTGTCTTTCTAATTGCTCGTATTGTTCTCTGAGTGACCTTATCCTTTCTTGTTCCATCCTCTTTCTTTTTGCTTCTGCCTCCTGTCTCTTTAATTCCTGGGCCACTTCCTGTATTTTGCTCTCTGGGTCCATCCCCTCCTCGTTTTTGGAGAAGCAGAAGGTTCCTTCTAGCTTCAAGCAAACTATTTCATCATTTTCATTTAACAGATCCAGTATGATGGGCCCGTTGCTTAGGGAAGCTGTCTTAAGTTTTTCATTCTGCCCTACCCAATAGGGTTTTCCGTTCATCATACACATCCCCAATTTATTCTGGTACCCTCCTACACTCAATTGCCAAAGGTTCGGCTTTTGTATTTAGCTTCCCCCTCAACCCGTTTGTGAATAAATGGAACCACCCTGGGGAATCCAATTCCAATATACCTCCCTCAGTGGCAACAAATAGAAAAAGGTCTGTGAGCCGCCTTTCCTCCTCTAGACAAGTTTTACACAGGCTCCAAGGTCTGATCCCACTGAAACAATGGGCTACCCAAATCTCTTTACAATAACCACACTTAAAATGAACAAAAGGATAACAGGTACACCCAACTTGAAGACAACTTATCGAATACCGGTTGGTCATTGAGTCTGTTGGTGGATTTTCAGCTTCAGGTCTCCCGGTGAAGAGGTTATTCTCCACTCCGGAGTGTTGTCTCGCAGCTCGACCTTTTTTACTCGGGAAGAGTGTGTCCAGCCTTTTTCTGCGGTTCGGACTGCAGCGTCCGTGGTCAAGAGGACGAGGAAAGGTCCCTCCCAGTGAGGAGTTAGCGGTGCTTCTCTCCACGTCTTGATTAACACCTTGTCTCCCGGTTGGATCTTATGGATGGCAAATCCTAAGGGTGTACTCTGTAATATTAGTCCACGCTTTCGAAGTTCCTGTAAATTTTTATTAATTGATACAAGATAAGATTGTATCTGGCAATCCTCAACCCGAGGGTGTCCCACTGGCATTCCATGTTCATATGGCATTCCATAAAGCATCTCAAAAGGGGACAACCCTGATCCGGAGTGGGGTTGAGTCCTGATGTTTAAAAGTGCAAGGGGGAGGCACTTCACCCATGACATTTTGGTCTCAAGCATAATTTTTGATAATTGAGCTTTTAATGTTTGATTCATCCTTTCTACCTGTCCCGAACTCTGGGGGTGCCAGGGCATATGGTATTCCCACTGGATTCCTAAGGCATTTGCCAAATGTTTTATGATTTTGGAGGTGAAGTGCGTCCCTTGATCTGAATCTATGGAGTCTGCGATCCCATATCTTGGTATTATTTCCTCCAGTAGTTTCTTAGCAACCACTTGGGTGATGGCCCGAGGACTAGGGAATGCTTCTACCCAGTGAGTTAATTGATCCACTATAACTAACAGGTATCTATGCCTCCCAATTTTTGGTAACTCAGTAAAATCCACCTGGATCCTCCCGAATGGGCGATATGCCAAAGGGTGTCCCCCTGGGGATACCTGCCTGGTCCTAGATCTATTTATCTTTTGACATGTCATACATCCCTGGACCTCCTGTTTTGCTAGTTCATAGATTCCTTTGCACCCAAAGAACTTCAAAAATTGTTCAGCCAGAGCTTGGGTTCCCCAGTGGGTCTGCAAATGTAGCCTTTTTAAGATTTTTCTAGCATAGTCTTTTGGTATCAATTCTCTACCATCTGGTAATTTCCACTTCCCATCTTCTAGTATCCCTCCTATCTTTTTTAATTCCTCTATCTCCTTCTCAGAAGGACAGGGAGGAAATTCCTGGGTTTCACCCTCTCGGGTTTCTGGAGCATTTAGGGTAAGGAGCGCTGCCCTTTTTGCCTCCTGATCTGCTAGATTGTTTCCTCTTGTTCTGAACTGCATTCCCATCTGATGCCCTTTTACATATACCATTGCGATAGCTTTTGGTTCTCTTATAGCCTCCAAAATTTGTTTTATTAAATTTTCATGTACTAGACTTTTTCCCCGGGTATTTATTATAAATCTTCTTTCTTCCCAAATTTTTCCAAATGTGTGAACCACTCCAAAAGCATATTTTTAATCTGTGTAAATGGTCCCTGCTTTTCCTTTTAGTCCTTTTAGAGCCTGCAGGACTGCATATAGTTCACACGCTTGTGCTGACCAGGATGCGCTCAAGGGGCCAGATTCTACTACTTTTCCTGTTTTTCCATCTATGACAGCATAACCTGACTTCCTTTTCCCTTCCAAAACTCAGGCTGATCCATCCACAAACCATTTTTCCCCTTCCTCCAGTTCCTCTTCCTCTAAATCTGCCCTAATCTTTGTTTGGAGTTCTGTCATTTCAGAGCAGTTGTGGGTGGGCCCTTCTGATGCTTCTCCAAAGAGGAACTCAGCTGGGTTTTTGGCTGTGGTTGTTCTTAGTTCTAATTCAGGTGCGTGGATGAGTATGGCCTCGTATTTTAAAAGTCTAGCATCTGTCAAGCCACTTATCTGCCTTTTGTTGCAACATAGTCCTCACACTATGGGGAGTATATACTACTAACGGAGCCCCAAAGGTTATTTTCTTAGCTTCTTCCACTAGCAGGGCTACTGCCACAATTGCCTGTAGGCATGTGGGCCATCCCCTGCTTACTGGATCTAGCAATTTTGAGATATAACCCACAGGTTTTTTGTCCCCTGCCCAATCTTGTGTTAAGACTCCATGGGCTGTGTGGTTGCTCACATCTATGAACAACTGGAACTTCCTTTTCACATCTGGGAGGCTTAGGACAGGGGCTGCGATTAAAGCTTCCTTTAAATGCCTTAACTCTCTTTTGTCTTGCTCAGTCCACTTCAGCTTATCTGTGGTTAATTTCTCATACAAGAACTTCACCTTCTCACTATAACCCTCTATCCACTGTCAGCAATATCCGAGGAGCCCCAGCAGCTGTCTCATTTGTCTTTTGTTTCTCGGGGGAGGTTACTCTATTATGCCGGCCACTCTCTCTGGGCCTAATCTTTTTTTTTCCTTTTGTAATCCAATGTCCTAAATACTTTACCACAGGCTCTGCAAACTGTAGTTTAGACTTTGAGACTTTCAGTCCCTTCTCTTCTAAAAAGTTTAGCAATGATATGGTGCAGGCTTTCACATTCCCCTCCTCTTGTCCCGCAATTAGCAGGTCATCTACATATTGCAGGATCTTGGTCCCCTCCCTTGGGGAAAATTGGCTCAGTAGTTGTTCTAGGGCTTGTCCAAACAGATTAGGTGAGTCGACAAACCCCTGGGGAAGGGATGCCCATCTTAGCTGCTGTTTTCTATTTGTGTCTGGGTCCTCCCACTGAAAAGCGAAGTAGTCTCAACTTCCTTCTGCTAATGGGCAAGTCCAGAAAGCATCCTTTATGTCTATTACGCTATACCATATATCCTCTGGGGAAACCCGGTTCAAAAGAGTGTATGGGTTTGCTACCACAGGGAACCGTGTCTTTGTTCTCTCATTTACAGCCCTTAAGTCCTGAACTAATCAATAGCTCCCATCCGTTTTCCTTATTGCTAGGATAGGCGTGTTATGTCGGGACATGCAGGATTCCAGGATCCCCTTAGCTATTAAATCCTCTATTATAGGCTTTAATCCTTGCCTCCCTTCCAGGGAGATAGGGTATTGTTTCACCCTTATGGGGTCCTCTGGTCTTTCGATTTCGATCGAAATAGGTTCCATTTCCAGTCTCCCTGCCTCCCTTCCAGTGTGCCACACCTTGGGGTTAATTTCCCTCTCATCCTCGAGGGTCAATTTATATAAACTCACTATCAATTTGGAATCTTTCACTATTAAATTAATGCCTAATGCAACCATCAGATCTCGGCCCAATAGGTTATAATTAGCTTCTTCAACTAATAGCATATCTCCTAAGCAAATCTTATTTTCAGATTCAATTTCTACATCTTTGACTACGGGAACTTTAAAGGGTTCCCCTTTGGCCCCTATGACCATCATAGAATCCTTACTTATTTTACACCCTGGGGGCAAGTGTTTAAATGTACTTTTTTCGGCCCCAGAGTCCACAAGGAAGTCCATCTCCTTCTTCTCAGGTCCTATTTTAAGTTTTACCACAGGCTCTTTAGATGTTATGGACCCTAAAATAAAAAGCCCTCGACACCCCTAGTCTTCTTGAAACATTTTCTCATCCCTCATTCTCTTTTGCAATCCTTTTTTAGATGACCCTTCTTTTTACAATAGAAACATTAGGGTCCTTCCCCTTGGTTGTTAGGGGTTCTCCTCTGAGGGGGTGCTGGCTTTTTCTGTGGGGCCCTTTTCATTGTCTTTCCTAAATCTTGAGGATGGTCCTGTTTTTGGGCTTCCCTTACTGCTGCTACCAACACCTTTGCCTGCATTTTCTATTTCTCCTCATCTCTCCTCATATATACTCTCTGGGCTTCCCTCAGCAATTCCTGCAAACTCTTTTCCTGCCAACCCTTGATTTTTTCTAGTTTCCTCTGTATATCATCCCATGATTTTGCCACAAATTGGGTTTTTAATAATACTTCCCCCACAGGGGAATCAGGGTCCGTCCCGGAGTATACCTGAAGGCTTTTCCTCAGTCTTTCTAACCATTCAGTGGGGGTTTCATCTTTTCCCCTGACATTCCCCAAACACTTTACTCAGGTTTTGTCCCCTAGGCACCGCTTCCCTGATGCCTTGGATTATTATGTTCCTCATATCAATCATACTTCTCCTACCCTCTTCTGTCTGAGCGTTCCACCGGGGTTCCTGGCTTGGACATTTTTGGTCCCCCGGGGTGCTTTGGGGGTTTCGGCGTTCCCACTCCCTTATTCCTGCTTGCCTTATCATTTCCCTTTCCTCGGTGTTAAACAGTGACCTTAATATTGCAGTAAGGTCTTCATATGAGTATATGCTAGTGCCTAAAAACTCATCCAATCTTTCTGATACCCCTAAGGGATCATCCATAAGTTTACCCATTTCCTTTTTGATAGCCCTAACATCGCCTGCATTAATTGGTACGTTTATGTATCCGATAATTCCTGGAGCAGTGGGCACGTCCCGTAAAGGGAAAAGGTTATTTCTTTCGCCCTAATTTTCACTTTCCACTTCATTTAAGCTTTTTAGCTGTCTCCTAGTTCTCCTGGCGGGTGCGGTATACCTGGCTTCTTGCGGGTTCTGAGGTGCCCGTGGAGCGGGGCTGAGGAAAGATGACAATTCCAATTCAGGCGATGGGGGATCGAGAAGCGGGGCTTGGGGCGTGGGAGGCTGGGCACCCTGCCAGAAGGACTGGGGAACCAGTGTGGGTTCCAGTGGGGGAGGGAGCCCAGAAGGCAGGGGCTGAACCACTGTTTGCGGGAGCTGCAGTCCCAGAGGAGGTGCTGAAACCATCAGTGGCGGTGCAGGGACCCCTTGCAAAGGTGGGAGCCCGGGCCCTGGGGGTTCTGGAGGGGCAACTGGGTTCTGTGCAGGTTGTGGGGGTGACATGAGGTACAGCGGGGGAAGATTATCTAAAGGTTCCCATTTATTACTCAAGATTCCAATGGGATTATTAAGTCTCACTGGAAAAAGTTTAGTATCTGTTCTTTCCCAAATCCTAGCATATTCGTACTCCTCCTTATTCCTTTTTCCTTTCATGTAGCTGACCAAAGCATTACAAATCCATCTCTCAAATGTTCCGAAGATGGGCCATATTACATGATCCCGTACTTCAACCCCTCCCCAAATCTCCACACAATAATGTATCATTTTTTCCTTGGATTTCTTTCTCCGTGCAGGGCATTCCTCCCAATGTTCTAATATCCATCCCAAAGGATTTCAACTGGAATCTCTGGAATGTCCCTTGCTATTCCCTTTGCGGATTTCTCAGCGGATTTCTCCTGGGCTTTACTCTTCTTTTGCCCCATTCTATGGTATCACCAGCTACTAACCCTAAGGGTGATCGGCCCCTCCTTGGTTTTTCCCCGGTGATGAGCTCTCCCTTTTTCCCTGTTTTTTTTTTTTTTTTTCCCCAGACCCTTTGCTGGTACTAGGCTGAAAGGTTTACTAGTCCCGGAACTCTTGACGACGTCCCTTCCCTTTCAGCCTTCCTGTGACCGACCCCCGAACTCCCAGAGTTTCAGGTTTTACGTGTGAGGTGCGTCTGTTACTCCCGTAACTTTCGCTTCCCCCGCGACCGACCACACCCCTCGCGGGGAAGTGGAACTGCGATCTTGGGGCCCCTCTCGCTTCGTGATAAAATCATGTCTCACTCACACACTCGGTCACCCCCACTCAACCATGCAATACTTACGATCCTTTTCTTGCGTGGATTCTTCGTGCACGTAGAGCGTTACGAGTTGTATCTTCGCCACGGCCGTGGAAGCCCTGTATCTTGGACCTCCCTGAGTTCCCCGAGAGCTCTGATCTCGCCTATCCTCCCTTTAAGTGTGCCTTTTTGGCTTAAGTTCGTTGTGTGGTTTGATCGGTTCCACAAGGTCTTCCGGCTCTGCCAGGCCGCTGAAATCAGTGGGGTACCTCCTGGCCAGAGACAGGGGTCCAAGGGTCCCGAAATCAGACCATCACGCCGGGGTCACCATATTGTAATAAATGATCAAGCCCAATTTTGTAAATCAAAATATAGAATTTTATTTTGAGACTTAAATTCAGTCTCTAACAGCCACAATTAAAAGGAACAGCGTCGAACCCCGGGGTTTCGGCACTGGGTGAACGCAGAAACGGACCCTATCACTCTGAATCTGCCCTGTTCACAAAGTGTTTCCTGAGCCGCTGATTTTTATACAGTCTTTCGCTGAGAGTGGATGGTGATTGTAGCGCTCTTGCTCTTCGGTAGCTTCATTAGGTATTCATGTTCAGGTCTCTGGTCGGTTGAATAGATTCTCGGAGTAGAACAATGTCATGATTGCCGGGTCCGGAGAAGGTTTTTGGAAATGTTAAATCGGGCCGGAACAGATAAGCTATTGATCTTGTCTTAATCACTAGGTCGTTAGCAGGTCCATCTCCGGGGGAGACACAGTCTATCTTTATCATCTTTCCTATTCTTTTAGTTTTTTTGGTTGTCCTGAGGCTTTTCCCGGCAGGGACTCTCCTTGTCTTGCAATCCTCATGTCCCCTTCTTACAGTTTAGCCTTTTTTTTTTAACCCTAAATACACTCTAGGTTCTTCAGAGCTTAAATCCGACCGAACGCGAATTAACTTTATATAACATATCACCATATTTAATGCGAATTAACTACATATCACAATACCTAACATGAATTAACTTTAGGTCACATATCACAGTTACAAAAAAAATAAAAAGCATGTGGCAAAAGTTAACATAGTCTCTACTTCAATATTTTGCGAAAGCCTATACTGCAATATATGTTTATCACACTAATGCCTGGTTAAGATACACATGGCCAGGGCTCTGACCACAAAAGCTGACAAATTATACTATATCAAAAAAACCCAATTATAAGTGATTAGAAACTGTACTACCTCAAAATTCTGATTAATAATTTGCAAAAGCCAAGACATAACAGTGAAAAGCTAACAACTACACATTTATTTACAACACCTGTTTGCCAGCTCCTGTTCACTGCACTCCCTAGAGCCCTCTGATCTTCTTGTAATCAAATCCAGTCATGTTAAATTTCAAGGTGAAAAATTCCTTGACTATTGCGGTATTAATGTAGCAAAGAGAGAAAGTAGTAAGGAAGGAACAGTCCAGTTGTTTGGCTAGGTTCCTTTGGTCTTTTGGTTTGATTGCTTTGAGTTTATTTTTCATTAAAATTTTATCTTATTTTTAAAATGCATAAAAATTTAATATGGTAGAATACCTGCCAGTAATTTTTTAATATCCTTTGTAAAGAATATGCTTAAAGTACAAAATAAAAGCTCTGTAATTTTATTATAATACAAAACAAAGAATAAAATAAGAAATTATAATATTGACTTTCTTCTGTGTAAACACGTTAAACTTTTCTTTTATAAAGTTGTCGGTTTGGAGACAAATTCTGGGAGGAAAATGCTCTAAAGTGAGTGTTTTTCTCTAAAGAGGGAGGGCTTTAATAACTTTCCTTTCTTCTGCCAATGAGAGAAATGGATACCAGGGGATTAAAGTGAAAAGAAATAAACTGTTTAGTAACAAACAATTAACAAGGGTGTCTGCAAGGTACAGACAAAAGAATGGAAAAAAAAGAGGAAAAAATATGACCCTTACACCCCACCTCACCACATGGTCGAGAGGCAAAGATGGCGACTGCCCTTCTTTGTCTATGGGGATGGGAGGAGAAAAGAGTTCACAGCAGCTGGGAACCTGTTGGATTTCTGGCACGGGTCTTCTTACAGCAGCCAAAGCTGTTGGGTTTTAGTGTCCTTTCTCGTGTCAGTTCAGCTCCTCTGAGGTCTCGGGTTCGGGGCAGACCCGTCAGCTCCCCGGATGGGGGCCAAAAAGAAAAAAAAAAAAGCCAAGCTGAAACAGTTCAAGGGAAAAAGAAACAAATCACTGCAAGGATTCCCAGTACAGCCTCCAGGCTAGGGGAAGGGAAAAAACTTTTTGCTTTGCACTAGCAAAAAACCCCAATCCAATAAAAAGAACAATGTGGCATCCCAGTCCAGGCTGTCCAGAGCACCCAGAGAAAAAGAGCTTGAACAGAGCCTGCACAGGGTCCCAAGGCTTCCCACCCCACCCCCTGGGTCCACCTTAAAGCTACAGCACTCATTTTCTGGGCATAAAGCAGCTGATTAGGAAATAAAGCATCATTGTAATATCACCCCAAAGACAAAAGTACATGAGACAAATGTGCTAAAATGAATTGATGTGCTGGCTCCATCAATCATTTTTTTTCCTGTACATCACTGTTATTAAGCACCTAGACCTGAGAATCTCTTAATTTTAATGGTTTAGTGACATAAGTGGGTTTTGGTTGTTTTGTTGTTTTGTTTTTTTTTTCTTGTTTTTTAAAGGAGTAATGAGTAACTTTCCAACAGCATGACTGTCTGTCCATGCAGCGTCTTGATCTGGCTTTGCATAACTATAGGTCCCAGGCAGCCTGTTGGCTGTGGAAGATGGCCCCTGAGCCCCGCTGCACAAACCCCTCATCACTGCTCACGGCATCTGTCAGGCATCTGAGAGGCAAAGAAACAAGATAGCCCAGCTCCTAGGTTCAGAAAAACTCCTACATTCTTAACAGCTAGAGATCTGGGACATGAAGCTGGGGATAGCAGGTAGGGCAGTGGTTGGGGACAGGCCACTGCCAGCAGTCCCCAGTGTGTCTGACTGTGAGGCGCAGCTCCTGCCTGTACTGGGGCCACGCCTCCTCACAATGATTCTTTGATGGAGAAAGGCAAGTGGGCCAGCACCATGCCGCTGCCAGGCTTGGTGGCATGCAGTGAGACTGCCAGCACCAGGCCCAGCAGGTGCATGTTGCAGAAAGGTGCCTGTGCCAATTCCACTGCTGGCAGCAAGGGACCCAGCAGCACAGTGACAGCAGGCAGTGCTGATCCAGGGACACTGCCAGGTGTAGTGAGGGGCTGGCAGGAAGGAGTGGTGGAAGGCAAAGAAGGTGGACTGGGGGGGTAGGGGTGAAGCTGGAGGCCATAGCCACAGCTGTAGGGTATGTAGATGCAGGGTGGCTGCTGCAGGGGCTGGGGCAGTGGCTGCTGTGGGGGGTGGGCAGGAACTGCAGGAGGAAGGCAGCAGCAGGATTCATGGTATGCTGCAGCAGCAGCTTGGGCGCCAAGAGCTGCTATTGCTTGAAGCGCTTTCGGTAGTGCAGGAAGCTCCTGTTGTCATACGTTGACAGACTTGGGGTCCAGCATCCAGTTGTTGCCCTTGCCAGGGTTGTTGGGATCCTGAAGAATCTTGACAAAGTAGTCACTGAGGGAGATTGTGGTGGATGCTGTTCTGACATGCAGGGAACTTCTCCCACTAGTAGGGGAAGTGCCTGCTGATGAATTTGCAAATCTTGCTCAGTGTCAGCCACTTCTCAGGGCTCTGCAGGATGGCCATGGTGATGAGAGCGATTTAGGGAGTAGGGTGGCTTCACCAGACTGTTCTTGCCACCCCTGTGCACCTCGCTGCTGCTGCCTTCTGTGGGCCATCCTGGAAGGGGGGCCGCGATCTGTCACCCACCCCACTGCTACTACACACGCACGGCTGTAGTAGCAGGCAGTTGTCATGGAGGTCACCACACCCTCTTTGTCTTCCTCCTCGTCATCCTCAGCGTAGGAGCGGCAGCAGGGGTGGTGAGACTGTGGCTCCTTGTCATCCTCCTTATCGGTCTCCTCAGGCAGCATTGACACTTCAGACATCTCCAAGTTCAGGGTCATGGCATGATGGCAGGACAGCATATTGGCAGAGACCAGTGTGGCAAGAGAGCAGGTGCATTCCTAGCTGCCACCAGGTACCTGCACTGTTCCACGGAGAACTGCCAGTTGCTGCTGCTGCAATGCAAAAGCGCTCTTGCCACCTGCTCAGAAGCAGTGGATATTTTGGATTTTATTTTGGGATATTTTTGCTTCTTTTAAAAATTTCTCTCTTCTCCCCTTCTTTTTATTGTCTTTTGCTTTTTTGGGGGGTTGGGGGAAGTACGCGGAGGGGCTGTGCTACCATGCATGGAAGTCTGTTCTCCTTTCTTTCTCCTCACTTCAATCCCCAGACATTAATGGATGCAGGACAAGAGGGAGAGTGACTAGTCCTGTGAGGAGGAGGGGGGAGAAGAAGAAGGATGTTGGAGAGGAGGAAGGGTGGAAGCAACGAACAACTGTTGTTAACCATCCGCTTTCTGCTATTCATGATTTTGTAGATTTTATCACACCTTGCTAGGTCAGCTCTTTTACAGGATGAAGCATTCTGCTTGAGAATCACTGGATTAGCATGGAAGTAATTCTGTATTGCTGACAATCCTTGCCATCCTTCTGTCTGACTTCTTGTTCACCTCAGGCTGTAAATGTTCCTAGGCATCTGTGATTGCAAAAAGAGCCATATCGAAATAATCCTCCAGAAGAACACAAGATACCTACATTTGCTTTTCCAGTTTTTACCTTATTATTTCTGCTCTTTTAAGATGGTGTCTATTCACAATGCTAGTGGAGGGATTTTTGATTTTCAAAATGAAGCACTGACCCTTGTAGCGAATACAGCAGGGTCTTCATCACATGAACAAATGTTTGTTTAGGTTACATTTGATTTCATGTCTAGCTATTGAAAACCTTTCTAACATTCTCCATAGACTTAAATTCTTTGTTGTAGACAAGCTCTGGCAAATTAGGAGGGAGATCCCATAACGAATGTCTCAGATATTTCAGATATTTTCACTTTAATTCTGTAGCAAGGCAAATAAGCCCTGAAGGAGTATGAACTCATTCATAAATGCAGTGAAGATTGGCAGGTATGCTCTTTGTTCACTTAGAAATCTTTGGGGATAAGCTATACTGTGATAAAAGATAGAGAAGATTGATTTTTCATCTAAAACTAAGGGGGTACCTGTAGCAGGATTTTTGGAGATAGACACAGAGAGGCCTTACAGTGCTGGGAAAGTTCTGTTATTTTAGCACTGTCAAGGACGTTGAGCCTGAGAACCAGGACGAAGAGCCTGGGAACAAGCTGTTGGCCCCTCAACAAAGTGTAAACAGGTAACTGCAAAGGAATGCTTATACAGATAACACTAGCGAATAGGATAGCCACTAGGGGCTCGTGGATACGAGGAGATAGCCAATGACATGCAGTAAAATGCCGCGTGAACAGCTTATGCACTAGAATGATATATGTATAAAAGAACCCTGCGTACCCTCAATAAACGAGCATTCACCATTACTTCTGTGAAGAAGGTGTCCGACTCGGGCTGCTCCCCGTGTTTTTTTTTCAAAATCACCTTTAATTGGCACCTGAACATCAGACCTTGAGGTGACGACCTGGAGGAGAAAATTAGTGGTGGGATGCTGAGCAGTTGGATGCTGAAATCGCCAACAGATGCAGCTGCATTGAGGTGAGACCCTCCGGAAAATAGCGGTCAGACACTGATCTGCCAAGAGATGCATCAGCACTGAGGCAGAAGCTCACCATCCTTGCAAATAGATTGCGAGGCTGAGCTGGTAAGGGGAACAGGGGGCAGTTTTCTTGAAAAAAGGTGGAAGGCTTGGAGTACTCCCTTCCCTGCCCCATTGACGACGGCAAGCATATAGTGCGAATTTGCTGCCGCATTGAAGTTGCTTATAATTATACTCTCTGAGAGAGGAAAAACAGTAGCAGAAAAAATACTGCAAAAGCTGATTAACTGGGCACGGGGAAATGGACATTTAACAACTCCGCGGCACTGCGAAGTCGGGGAGGCGCCGTGGGGCCTCTGCCATGCCCTCCGGGCGCCTCCGGCGCCCCGGCACTGTCGCTGGCTGATGCCCGGCTCGCCGCTCCCAGCCCGCGGACCGTCCCCGTCGCCCGAGCGCCGCCGCCCCCGCCGCCGTGCAGCAACAGGCAGGACGAGGAGGAAGCAGCCCCCGGGAGCCCGCACCGCACCACTGCGCCGACGCCGCCGCCACCATGGGCCGGGGTCGGCGCCGCTGCAGCTGCACCCCCCCCATCAACCCGAAAAAATCGTTTCAGAGCTTTTCTCGGGAACAAAGCCCGCCCTCCGATCGAAGGCTTGTCGGCAACCCAGTGTAGTACGGGGCCCAGATGCTTCAAAAAGCCTCCGGAACCGCTCCCGCTCCGCCGCCGCTCCCAGCGCCGCCGCTCCCACAACGCATGCGCAAAGTTCCCCCCCTTTCTCGGCTGTGCCCGAAGAGACACTGGTCGACCAAGAGAGGGGAACTGGTGACCCCTGCTGTCAATCACCTTCCCCCGACAATGTTCTGCTGCCGGACGAATTAGAGGAGGACCCCAGTGATGGAGCAGAACCCACAGCAGAACCCACAATTGGTTTAAAAGAACTGACTGATCAAATTCAGGCAGTGATGCAACGCCTGGATGAGCAAGCGCATGCAGCAACTAAGCTGCTGCTGGAAAAAGCCCAAGAACTACCTACAATAAGTGCTAAAAATCAGGAGGAGCCAATGTCATTCAGCTCCCAGTTAACTCCAATGCAACAATTGCTAGAACAAACTGCAGAAAGCAGTTCCCAGGCAACACCTTTGGCTGCCCCCCCGTGACTCGATGGTCTGGAATTATATGTGATGTTATACTAGAAGGACAGTGGGAACCCGCAGGACACATGGCATGTCCTGTAGCGTGTCCTGTCGTGTTCCAAGATGGCAATCCTGTGTATGATCAGCATGAATGGAAAATCTTGCAACAGACAAAAAATACAGTAAAAGAGCACAGCTTGAAATCTGAAAACTGCTCGAGCAATGTTAGATTGGATTCATACTGCAGATATCAATTCTCCAGCCTGGATTGCCCCCAATCTGATCACCATCATCAAACTGTTAATAATATATTTACAACTCTGTTATTAGTATGTTACTGCTCAACAGCTTCAAAGGCAGGCACCTTCCTGGACATTCATTGCTTGTGCCTGTGGCATTTCAGTCCCTGAATGCTACAGATGGAAAACAAGCAAGAAGGACAAATAGCAGCACTCCGTTAAGAGAGCTTTTTAATCATGGCTGTGATTCATTGTCCACAGTCTTTGTGGTTTTAGAAACTTGTATTGTTGTGCAGCTGGACACCAACCCTGATTGGATGTTCTTCTGTTGTTTTGCTGTGACATTCATGTTTTACTGTGCGCACTGACAGACGCGTGTCTCAGGAACGCTGCGCTTCGGCATGATTTGATGTAACTAAAGTACGAATCTTCATAATAATCATGCATTTACTGGCAGTGATTGGAGGACCACCTTTTTAGCAATCTCTGATTCCAATGCTGAACATTCAGGTGAAAATACTCCCAGCTCTTTGTACTGTAGCAGGAACCATATTCTCCTGTTCAAACTGCTTTGGTGTGACCTTCACGAGTAGAGTTGGCAAAAATGGATCCACTTGAGCAGGAACAAGTGTCCTCTCACCTTTTCTTCGTATTAGCTCCGTGATTGCCTTGGCTGCAATGATCTACAAGAAATCTACTGTGCAGCTCTTTGAGAGGCATCTCTGCCTCTGCATCCTGACTTTTGGCTTTGTGGCTGCCAAGATTACAAATCAACTGGTGATTGCCCACATGACCAAGAGTGAAATGTATCTATATGACACAGCATTCATAGGCCCAGCATTGCTGTGCCTTGACCAGTGTCTTAACAGCTTGTCCTAGCGTAACTTTATGATGCTTGTATCCCCAATCGTCTGCTCTGTTTGTGCTGTATATTGAGTCCTGTGCCTTTAAGTCTGGTTCTAAGAGCAAGGAGAAGCCCGGAGTTTGTTTTGAGAAAACTGCCTGACTCCTACACATTCTTCTCCGGACGGGGTGTTTGGCGGAGGCTTGGAGAGACTGCAGGACAGAGATTATTTTTTTGCTTTTAGTTAGTTTCAGCTAGCTAGGGCAGAGAAGTTCCCTGGACTGTTTTATTTCCTTTTTCTTGGAACTGTTTAAACCTGCTCTGGACAGAAAACCCAGGGGAGCACTGGGGGCTGCACCTGCGGCCCACCGAGGCCTGGACCTCGGCATTTTCCAGCAGCGTCGGAGGGACTGGGACTGATAAAAGACTGAGCGAGAGCCGAGCTACACCCATGGCAAGAACTTTCTCAATTTGCCATCTCACTCCATAACGAGAGGATTTATTGTTTCATATTATTCATTCTTTATACTTGTATGCACTTTGTTTGTTAAGTAAAATAGTTTTTTCCACTTTTCTCCAAAGAAGTTTTTTACCGGACCGGTTGGAGGGAGGGGCCACTTGGGTTTGCTTCCCGGAGGGATCCTATTCAGGGGTTTTCTCCCAAATTTGTCCCTAAACCAGGACAATACTTTTATTGGTGCCCAACATGGGGCTCGAGAGAGTGGAAAAAACTTGTATTGATTATTAACTGCATTTTTGGTTGTCCTTTGTGTGGGGATTAAACAGTCAGTAGCCATGTTGCTTCTTGAATTCCTAATGTCTCTTAGAATGGAGTATTTTCTGTGTTTCTGTTCCCTAGGCTTTTTTGAGGTTTTAATACCTTTCTGGTCCCTAAATTTGTTTTCTGACCCAGAAATAGCTCCAATATTGTCCCTAACATACAGCTTTTACACTAGGGATGCACAAATTAGAATAGCTATTTTTCTGGGCTTGGTGATTATGGTTTACAGGAAGCTTATAAATGTACTGGAGTTTGTTCCAGGTATGTTTGGTTTATGGTTTCTTCGTCCTACCCTGTGTCCTAGTTCCAGCAGCATGTTTTGGGAATTTATCAACAATTGCACCCAGTTTGTTAGAGGAGGAGTAGGGGATGAAGCTCTTCAATCTCTCCTTTCCTTCTTCTCTTTTGAGTCGGTTACATCACTTTTGGAGAATGTTCAGGGTCTCCTGAATGTTAAAGACCCCACCTCCCTGGTATTTCATCTGGTTACCTTCCTCTATATGGTTTGTAGCTTTTCTAGAATGAGTCACACACTGCTAAACACTGTAGGGCAGCAGATAGAGGCAAGGGAGCAGGGAGATAAATCAGTCACTCAGGCTGCAGCCAACCCCACAGCTACTCAGGTTGCAACTAAACCAGACAGTGAGGCTAAGACACCGGCAGTTGCTGCAGTAAAGAAGGGAAAGAAGCACATGCACAAAACCGATCAACCAGTAGACGATGATTCAGGTGAAGGATCCTCAATGCCTCCTGACATCCAATCAGGAGCAGAACCAACTGACACACAATCAGAAGCTGAAGCAACTGATGATACACAGAAGCTGAACCAACTGATACAAAATCAGGGTCCCAACCAACTGGCACAAAATCAGAAGCCCAGCCAACTGCTACAAGATCAGGAGATACTATTAAGTCCTTTTCCCTGAAGGACCTTCGTGGTCTAAGAAAGGATTACACTCGACGACCTGATGAATCTATAATTAGTTGGTTAGTCCGTTTTTGGGATGCTGCAGGCGAGGCTACAATGCTAGATGGCACTGAAGCAAGGCATTTAGGATCCCTGTCACATGATACAGTTATCAACCAAGAAATGCTGAGGGAGGCTTACTCTTGCAGTCTCTGGGAACGGGTCCTGGGAAGTGTGGCACAAAGATATCTGTGTGCCGACGATCTCTATATGCAGCAAACCCAGTGGAAAACCATTGAACAAGGGATTCAGCGCTTGAGAGAAATGGCAGTGGCGGAGATTGTCTTCTCAGATGACATAAACACTAGGAACCCCGACTTGCTACCATGTACACCTGTGATGTGGCGAAAACTTGTACGACTGGGGCCACAAGAATACTCCTCTGCTTTAGCAATAATGAAGCGGGATGACACAGAGAAGACTGTGCTTGATATGGCGAAGAAGCTCCGAGCATATGCAGATGGCGTGCATGGTCCAACACAGGCAAGAATCGCAGCTCTGGAAATGCATATGAGGAGATTAGAAGACAAGATAGAGGAGAATCACAAAAAACTCAGGGAGGACATTCTCCAAATCTCTGCAGTACAAGTCAGAGGTTCTGGCACCACACGCAAATGTTCCCCAGGTAGAGAGGGAAAAGGCATCCCACGAGCTAAGCTGTGAGTCCTCCTGCGTGAATGTGGAGAAAACATGAAAAGATGGGATGGAGAATCTACTGATCCTATGGCACAACGGCTGCATGAATTGTTGGACGGCAAGACTAAGAGATGAAGTTCTACCAAGAAAGAAGCAGCTCCGGTTACCCAGGGAAATAAGGATAATCAGGCTTACAGGGGCCCTGCCTCTAGCCAGGTAGAGGCTAGGGAAAACTGTGTTTTTTGGACTGTATGGATTCATTGGCCTGGCACATCAGAACCACAAAAACATGAAGCCTTGGTTGACACAGATGCACAGTGCACATTACTCTCATCAAGACATGTAGAGGAAGAATCTGTTTCCATTGCTAGCGTGACAGGGTGTTCACAAGATTTTACTTTAGTAGAGGCTAATGTGAGCCTGACTGGAAATGAGTGGAAGAGACACCCTATTGTGACTGGCCCAGAGGCTCCGTGTATTTTGGGCATAGACTTCCTCCGAAATGGGTATTTCAAAGACCCAAAGGGATTTAGGTGGGCATTTGGGTTAGCAGCTGAAGAGACGGGGTGTTAAGCAGTTGAATACCTTGCCTGGACTGTCAGAGAACCCATCTGCTCTAGGTCTTCTGAAGGTAGAAGAGCAACAAGTGCACATTGCCACTGCAACAGTGAATCGCCGACAGTACAGAACAACTCGAGACACCATGATTCCCATCCACAAGATGATCCATGAGCTGGAGACCCAAGGGGTGGTCAGCAAAACCCACTCACCCTTCAACAGCCCCATTTGGCCTGTGCACAAATCTGATGGAGAATGGAGATTGACTGTGCACTACCGTGCCTTGAACGAGGTGACTCCACCATTGAGCGCTGCTGTGCCGGACATGCTGGAACTCCAGTATGAGCTGGAATCCAAGGCAGCAAAATGGTATGCCACAATTGACATTGCTAATGCATTTTTCTCCATTCCTCTGTCAGAATAATGCAGGCCTCAGTTCGCCTTCACATGGAGGGGAGTGCAGTACACCTGGAACTGGTTGCCCCAGGGGTGGAAACACAGCCCCACCATCTGCCATGGACTGATCCAGGCTGCACTGGAAAAGGGTGAGGCTCCGGAACATCTACAGTACACCAATGACATCATTGTGTGGGGGAACATGGCAATGGAAGTGTTTGAGAAAGGAGAGAAAATCATCCAGATTCTCCTGAAGGCTGGCTTCACTATCAAGAAGAGCAAAGTTAAGGGACCTGCTCAAGAGATCCAGTTTCTAGGAGTAAAGTGGCAAGATGGACATAGTCAGATTCCCACTGAAGTCATCAATAAGATCACAGCAATGTGTCCACCAACCAGCAAAAAGGAAACACAAGCTTTCCTGGGCGCCATAGGTTTCTGGAGGATACACATTCCTGAGTACAGTCAGATTGTGAGCCCTCTCTACCTGGTCACCCGCAAGAAAAACGATTTCCACTGGGGCCCTGAACAGCAACAAGCCTTTGCCCAGATCAAGCAGGAGATCGCTCATGCAGTAGCCCTTGGCCCAGTCAGGACGGGACCAGAGGTGAAGAACGTGCTCTACTCTGCAGCTGGGAACCATGGTCTGTCCTGGAGCCTTTGGCAGAAAGTGCCTGGGGAGACTCGGGGCCGACCACTGGGATTCTGGAGTCGAAGCTACCGAGGGTCTGAAGCTAACTATACTCCAACAGAGAAGGAAATCTTGGCTGCCTATGAAGGAGTTCAAGCTGCCTCAGAAGTAGTAGGGACTGAAACACAACTCCTGCTGGCACCTCGACTACCAGTGCTGGGATGGATGTTCAAAGCAGAAGTTCCCTCTACCCACCATGCCACCAATGCCACATGGAGCAAATGGACTGCCCTCATTACACAGCATGCCCACATTGGAAACCCAAATTGCCCTGGGATTTTGGAAGTAATTACAAACAGGCCGGAAGGTGAGAACTTTGGTCTCACGGATGAAGAGGAACAAGAGCAAGTGACACGTGCTGAAGAAGCTCCACTATACAACCAATTGCCAGCAGAAGAAACACGCTACGCTCTTTTCACTGACAGTTCCTGCCACATCATTGGGATGAAACGAAAGTGGAAAACAGGTGTATGGAGTCCCACAAGACAGGTTGCACAAGCCACTGAAGGAGAAGGTGGGTCAAGCCAACTCGCTGAGCTCAAAGCTGTTCAACTAGCCCTGGACATTGCTGAAAGAGAGAAGTGGCCAAAGCTATACCTCTACACTGATTCGTGGATGGTAGCCAATACTCCGTGGGGATGGCTGGAGAAGTGGAAAAAGGCCAACTGGCAGCATAGGGGAAAACCAATTTGGGCTGCTGATGTGCGGAAAGACATTGCCACTCGGGTAGAGAAGCTACCTGTCAAAGTCCGCCATGTAGATGCCCATGTCCCCAAGAGTCGGGCTAATGAGGAGCACTGAAACAATGAGCAGGTAGATCAGGCTGCAAAGATAGAGGTGTCAAAGATAGATGGGCAACACAAGGGAGAGTTGTTCCTAGCTCGATGGGCCTATGATGTCTCAGGTCACCAGGGCAGAGATGCCACCTCTAAGTGGGCACAAGACCGAGGGGTAGATTTAACCATGGACAGTATTTCTCAGGTTATCTATGACTGTGAGACGTGTGCGGCAATCAAGCAGGCCAAGCGGGTGAAGCCCCTATGGTATGGCGGGAGATGGTCCAAGTATAAGTATGGGGAAGCCTGGCAGATTGATTATATTACACTGCCCCAGACACGTCAAGGTAAGCACTATGTACTTACAATGGTAGAGGCCACCACTGGATGGCTGGAGACCTACCCTGTGCCTCACGCTACAGCCCGTAACACCATTCTAGGCCTTGAAAAACAAGCTCTTTGGAGGCATGGTGTTGGGGAGGAAGAAGCCAAAAAACCCTATAAATATGATTGCCTCTATTCTGAGAATGAGAAACCTGTAAGTGAGATAGAATTGAAAGTAAGTTTTGATGTTTGAGATGTATTAGATACTGGATGTCTGGGAAAACAGTTATGTGACCATCTGAAGGTCACCTGCAGCCAGACCCAGAGGTCAAATGGAATGTTCTGTCTCACCCCTCAATGTATGGTTCATCCCACACCTGTACCCCTCCCCTGAAGTATCAGGTATCTGTAACCCCATTGGCCCAAGGCTTGTTCCAGCCCACCTTGAAGACCCCTGATAAGGGGTCCCAGGGGGGCTGGACGGTCTCTTTTTGCTTGCACCCTTCCCTGAGGACTTTCCTCTCTTGGAATTTCCTCTCCCTACTTCTCCCTTCCCCCACCTTCCTAGGCCTTGCCACGAGCTGCAGCCTGGCGGCTCAGAGCAAGGCCTCCACATCCCTTACAATAAACCTCATCTTCTAAAACCTAACTTCAGAGATCTCTCGTCTACATTTATCTACACCGTCCTGGAGTCCTCAGCAGCAGGAGGAAGCTATTTCTACAATTGGCGCACAACGTGGAAAACGCCGGACCCAGCCTTTCAAGCTGTGAGAGACTTCCCCATGGATGGTAACTAAATTACCAGTTGTATGCTAATCGGTGTCGTGAGCACAGTATATCGCTGCAGGGCAGCGTGAGGCTGGAGCTCTTTAAAGTTGCCGAGGACAAAACCTTGAGCACGAGGATCGTTACTAAGTAGCGAACACTCGGAGCTCTGAGGAGGTTTTGTCTGGCATCCCTCGAGCACAGACGGCTGCTGCTGAGCGGCGGCCACTGGGGCTCACGGAGGGAGTTTTGCCGTGGTACGTTGCCACGTGCGTTGAGCGCGTGTGGGCACTGCTTTGCACTGCCCGCACTGAAGCGCCGAGGGGAGGTTGGAGTCCCGAGCACGGAAGAGCTGTTCCGGAGCAGCGCCTTGAGCCGTAGCTCTGAAGGGGACCCCGTGCAGTGTCCTGAGAGCCGACTGGAGTGTCTGGCCAACCCCCACGTCGGATCTCGAGCGAGGACCTGCTTCTGCGACATCGAGGTGAGCTACACTGGTGTAAAAATGGGGCACTGCCATTCTACCCTTGATAGAGATCTCTATAAGAAACTTAAGTATCTTTTACGCTGCAATCACAGTACTTTACATAAGCAAGAGCTGAAAGACCTTTTAGAATGGACTCTAGTTAACTTTCCCAATGCTGACCGTTCAGCCGTCTTTACCAGAGACTTTTGGGACTCAGTTGGAAATAGACTCTTTAATGATATTTCACTGAAGAATTTTGCTGCTGCTGAGCTTGTTCCAGCTTGTAGGGCCCTAGTTGAGATCTTTGCTACAAAAAATGCCTCTGCAGCCACGACATCTAGTCACTCCGCTCCCGGAGATCCCCTCCGCGTGGCCGCCGATCTGCAGCGGAGCCCGCCCCCCTCCCCCCCCTCGCCGCGCCACGTGGTTTCGGTTTCCGCGGCCCCGCCGAGCGCCGCGGCCCCATTCCCCACCCTCGTGGCTGCGGCACCCGTCCCCTCAGCCCCACCGCCCCCACCGGACCCTGCGGCCCCTCCCACCGCGCCCTCGGTCCCGTTCACGGCTGGAATTCCTGTTACCGGGGCTCCCTCCCCCCGCTCCAGTGTGCCAGGCCCCGTCCCTGTCTCTGCCCCTTCGAGCCCGCCCACTGACAGCATCCCTGCGGTGCTTCTCGCTGCCGGCACGGCGGCAGCCCTGCCCCCTCCATACCACGCGGCCCCGGCTCTACCCCCCCTCCCCGCCGCGGATCCCGCCGGCCCGCCAGCCTCAGCGTTTGCTGCTGTAGCTGCTGCTGTCGCAGGCCTACTGCACAGGCAGGCTGCGACGCTTTTGCAGGCGGCGCAGGGTCCCCTCTCTGCAGCCGACGCGGCGCTGGCGGTGCCACCGCTCTCGCCCGTGCCCGCCGCTGCCTCGCCGCCGCCGCCCTTCTATGAGCCGGCGGTGCCAGCTGCGGCGGTGCCGGTGCCCGCAGTGCCGCCGGCGCCGGTACCGGCTGTGCCTGCAGTTCCCCTTGCGCACACTAACGCGGAGATGTCCACCACACCCCCGCGTGTTCGGGCGCCCGCAGACTGCCCCAGCCCCACACCGCGGCGGATGCTGCAGCCCGTTCCAGTCCCTGCTCTGCGGCGTGCCCCGGCCCAGCCTACGAGTTACCAGCCGCTGAGTGCCACAGCACAAACGGCGGATGGCCGGGCACGCCCAGTCCCCGCTCCGCGGCGTGTTCCACCCCGCCCCCCCCGTCCCTGCCAGAGCGACGGCTGCACCGGAGGCCGGGGCTGTGGCCGAGTTCGCAGCACGACCCCCTGCCGACGTGTCCCCATCGCACGGTGACTCTCCGGAGCCCCCAGCCGCGGCTCCGGCGTGTCCTGTGCCCACAGGCTTCTTAGAGATCCCTCCCACGGTTCCTGCTGCGATCCCTGCGCCTCCGCCACGTCCCGCGCGCCCCATGCAGCCCGCCGCCGTGATGACTTCCTACGCCCACCCCGTGCACGCAGCGCATTCGCATTTCGCGCCAACACGCCCGGCCGCGTCACCGCCTGTGATACAGCCCCATGCAGAAACCTACGCTCAGCCGGAACTTGTTACAGTGCCATCGCAAATAGTCCACACTGCCGCGCGTGCTGCACAGCCCCCGACGCCACAGACTTCAGCAGTTTCTGCACAACCACAGCCTTCAGCAGCCCTTCCCCCGTCCACGACCCTGCACACAGCACAACAGCAACACGATTCTACAGTGACTTATATGTATCCTTCCGCGCCTCTTCCACCGCCAGACCTACGTGCTACTGTAACAGCTTCATGCCTGACGACTCCTCCCGCGGCTTCAAGTTCCTCTCAGATGTCTTCACTGACAAGCTCTCTGCCTCCTGCATTCCTGCCTGTGCCTCCTGCATCCCTGCCTCTGCCGCCGCATCTTGCATCGTGCCCAAGCATGACAAAACCACAGCTTGGCACACAAGCCATGCAACGAGAAGGGGGAGGATGGAATGTGACAGCCACTTTAACAAATACAGGACAGACAGAGAACTGCTTTGCCCTTGCAGATGCTAGCCCTCTCAAATCTGAGGATCCACCACCACCAATCCCGATTTTGGAAGGTCCACAGAAATGTTCTGATGACCTTCAACTGACAGACTGGCATGAAGTCACACGAGAAATTTGCAAAGAGGAAAATCTAAATCCTCTAGCTATGCCTGTGATATTCAGCCAGCAAGCTGGAGGTCCCAGAACAGGGACACCTATCCCATCTCAAGACATGAAAGAATTGCAAAAAGTGATAAAGGACAGTGGCATCTGCTCTTCATATTTTAAAGAACTGCTGAAAAATACCCTAGAAAGAACACGCCAAACCCTAAAACTCATTTTAAGTCAAGTGAAAAGGGGGAAAGCCCAAGCTACACCTCAAAAGAGATTGAAGAAAGCTCAGTATGTTTATAATTTTCTGAACAGCTCTGCAAAAGAGCCTCACCCTCACATTTACAGACATTTCTTGAACACTAAAAAGGTAAAACTGAAAGAACACCCCCCAGTTTCAATTAAAAATTTAAAATCAAGACAGTTAGAAAAACCACATAATCCTGTAACATGGGGGAAGAGGTTTGCATTTGCCTCCACAGAAAGAGGACTCAAGTGGGTTCCAGTGAAGAACGTGAAGCAGTACCACACATCTAAGCCCGCTGAGACCCCCACATCAGCCAGTACTTCTGCAAACCAAGAAGCAAGCACCCAGACCTGAGCTGCGCAGAATCATCAAGAGAAGATGATCCGCCAAAAGCAGCCCAAGAAAAGACTGAAGTTTTATTGTTTGCATGTTACTTTTGTTCTTTTGTTTTAGTTTTTGTAGTGAAGCTTTACCTAAGTTAACTAAAGATGAATGTCTGAGTTGTTTTAGCTAAGTCTGCAGGCTCTGATACCATCTGTCTATCCGACAGAAGCCCTGAAAAACCTGTTTAGTTAGAGTACCTTTTCCAAAAGATTTTGAAGGTTTGTGCTGCATGAATTTATCTGATCACTCTGTTTCCATTCATAAACAATTGCAAGAATTGAGAGATTTAGCTAGCCAAATTACAATAGATGACCCATCCTGGTTAGACAATTTGTTTGATGGTTTGAGCTTTGCACCTTGGCTAAAGGAACTTTGTAAGATAGGTTTGATCATTCTAATAGTAGTAATTGTAGTTTTAGTAGCGGTTCCCTGCATACTTCAGTGTGTGCAAAAAGTAATGAGTAAGACAGTGTCTAGTGTTTTAGTTGTTAATAAGAACGGGGGAGATGTTGGGGAGGAAGAAGCCAAAAAACCCTATAAATATGATTGCCTCTATTCTGAGAATGAGAAACCTGTAAGTGAGATAGAATTGAAAGTAAGTTTTGATGTTTGAGATGTATTAGATACTGGATGTCTGGGAAAACAGTTATGTGACCATCTGAAGGTCACCTGCAGCCAGACCCAGAGGTCAAATGGAATGTTCTGTCTCACCCCTCAATGTATGGTTCATCCCACACCTGTACCCCTCCCCTGAAGTATCAGGTATCTGTAACCCCATTGGCCCAAGGCTTGTTCCAGCCCACCTTGAAGACCCCTGATAAGGGGTCCCAGGGGGGCTGGACGGTCTCTTTTTGCTTGCACCCTTCCCTGAGGACTTTCCTCTCTTGGAATTTCCTCTCCCTACTTCTCCCTTCCCCCACCTTCCTAGGCCTTGCCACGAGCTGCAGCCTGGCGGCTCAGAGCAAGGCCTCCACATCCCTTACAATAAACCTCATCTTCTAAAACCTAACTTCAGAGATCTCTCGTCTACATTTATCTACACCGTCCTGGAGTCCTCAGCAGCAGGAGGAAGCTATTTCTACAGCATGGTACCCCTGAGAGGATTGAGTCAGACAACGGAACTCATTTCAAGAACAGCCTCATCAACAACTGGGCTAGGGAACATGGCATTGAGTGGGTGTACCATATCCCCTATCATGCACCAGCTTCAGGGAAAGTAGAAAGATACAATGGACTGGTGTTGGGGTTTAAGTCTGCTGTGGAATTTTTTCCCCCCCTCCCAAGTTGCTAGGAGACTAAGTGCTGAGTGCTTAACGTGGACAAAAGAACTGATAACTTAGTTTTGGGGGAGGGAAAAAAGCTCCCGGAGAGAGCGGAGGGTGGGGAGATCTCGCGGTTTTTTTTTTTCTCTTCTTTCTTCCGGGGGGAGCACGGATCGGGCCACGGCTGGCTGGAGTCCACGGTTAACGAAGAAGTCTGGTCCTGGGAATTCTACCATCTGTTGGAGTATCCAGGAATTCGGAGTTTCTTCGCTGTCCTGCTGGATTTTGGGTGAGACCGGGTCCCGCCGCTGCTTCTTCTCCGGCACTGCCACCTCTGCCTGCCGAGGACATCCCCTGCCTGCGGAGGACAGTCCACCGCGCCCGGCTTCCAGCCATCAGCGCCGGAGCTTCCACCGTTTGCCCTCGGGGTTCTTGGTTCTGTTCTACTATTGTTATAATTGCTGTTGGTTTTTTTTGTCTGTCCTGTTATATTTACTAGTAAAAGACTGTTATTCCTTTTCCCCATAGCTCTGACTGAAAAGTTTTATTCTTAATCTTCCGAATTATAATAACACGGAGGGAAAGATTCAAATTCCTCATTTCCTAGAGAGGCCTGCCTCTCCATAGCAGATACCTGTCTTTTCAAAAACCGAGACAGAATTTGGTGCCCAACGTGGGGCATTGAGAGAAAAAGGAATAACAGTTCTTAAGTGCCTACATTGCTGTGCACTGGATATCATGTGGTCTGGCTTAACCTGGTTTGGGTGGCATGTGGGTGTGGCCGTATTTCTCCCATTTGCAGGCCCTTTTCTAAACATGGGCCCTGTAACTAAGGTTACTGTGGCTGTCATCAATTTTGCTATATGGGTTAACGAAGTGAGGAAATCGTGGATTTTTAATTTCCTCTGGAAGGCAGGCACATGGATTCAGGGCTATCATACACTAACTGTGTGTTTCTGGAGTTACTTTAACAACGGTACCTACTGTGAAGAAATGACACCGGGAGAAATTTTTTCACAACCCTTCACCCAGCTCTTTGGGCCTACCCCACCAGTCTTTGAAGGGTTCAAATCTCTGAATGTTAATGACATCATACAGTGGCTGGTGTTGCTGGTATGCCTGTTCTGTTTAGCATTTAGAGATAAGGGGAGACTGACCTGGATAACCACCCTGATACCTACCCTAGAGAATAAGGATGCTGCCCCACAGCCTGAGCCCGTCCCACAGCCTGACCCTGCCCCACAGCCTGAGCCCGTCCCACAGCCTGACCCTGCCACACAGCCTGAGCCCGTCCCACAACCTGACACTGTCCCACAGCCTGCCTCAGGAATAAACCACCCAGATTTGGTGAAGGAGATTGGTGAGATGCTGAGGGAGTACCTTTCCCCTGTCGTAGCCTCATTAGCCCCAGCTGCTGGGAAACCCTCCCCCTGCCCTGACAAAGGAGAGTCTGATGGTGCAGCAGCAGAACCCACAGACGTTACAACCGTCCAGGTTCCAGCTGAACCACAGGGGCAGCCACAGCCAGCAGCAGTGGCCCCTGTGGAAACAAAGAAGTATAAGGTGAAATCAGAGCACCCAGGCAACAAGGATAAGAAAGGAGGGCCCTCACAACCCGGGGAGGAGTCAGAGGTTGAGATCATCACTAAGTCCCTGACATATGAAAGTCTCCGTAATCTGCAGAAAGATCTTGCACGGCGGGGACGTGAGGCTTATACAGCCTAGTTACTTCGGGTCTGGGACCTTATAGGTACAGGCGTGCAGCTAGATAGTAGTGAGGCAAGGAATTTGGGACCCTTGACCCAGGACTCAGGTGTGAATCAGGTATTCGTAAGGGAGCCAGGGCCCCTTTCCCTTTGGGAGCGGCTTTTAATGAGTGTACGGGAGAGGTTTGTCCACAGAGACAGAATGCAGGAGCACCATCATAGAATGCGCTGGAAGACCCTTGAGGAAGGGATCCAACAGCTGAGAGAAGTGGCAGTATTGGAGGTACTCTTTGGAAGGAGTGGACAGCATGATAATGACCCCGACAAAGTCAAGTGCACAGGGCAAATGCTGTGGAATCTGGCAACTCTAGGACCATCTCAATACGCCACATACATTGCAACAATTCATCCTGATACCAACCGAGAGACAGTGGGTTCTGTAGCCAACAAGCTTAGAAATTACGAGAGTATCATCTGTGGCCCAATGCAGGCTCAGGTCTCTGCCGTGGCTAAAGAACTCAGAGAGGAGATAAGGGAGAAGATGGAGGAGGTGACAGAGAAGATGGAGGAGGTGACAGGGAAGATGGAGGAGATGATGAGGAGGAACAGTTCCCATGTAGCACCGGTGCGAGTTACAGGCCCCAGAGTCAGAGGTCAACAGCCCCCAGCTAGAGAGAGAGGGTACACCCCACGAGCTGACCTGTGGTACTTTCTGCGTGACCATGGGGAAGACATGGGAAGGTGGGATGGAAAACCCACTTCTGCCCTGGCAGCACGGGTGCGTGAGCTCAAGGAGAGAAACACTAACCGAGGGAGTTCCACTAAGATGAAGGTAGCCTCGACATCGCACGACCAGGCTGCCAGGTATTATAGAAGTGAGGATGATATGTCAGATCCCCGTGAAGGAACCTCTACCATGTATGCTCAGGAGGGGAATAATGACCGGTGCTAGAGGGGCCCTGCCTCTAGCCAGGGAGAGGCACGGGAAAACCGAGTCTATTGGACGGTGTGGATCCGATGGCCTGGCACATCAGAGCCACAGAAATATGAAGCTTTAGTTGATACTGGTTCTCAGTGTACCCTGATACCATCGGAATATGTGGGGACAGAACCTATTTCCATTGCTAGGGTGACGGGGGGATCACAAGAACTGACTCTGCTGGAAGCCGAGGTGAGCCTGACCGAGAAGGAGTGGCAGAAACATCCAATTGTGACTGGCTCAGGGGCCCCGTGTATTTTGAGCATAGACTTCCTCCGGAATGGTTATTACAAAGACTCTAAGGGATTCAGGTGGGCTTTTGGAATAGCAGCTGTGGAGGCAGAAGGCATTAAGAAATTGAATAGCTTGCCTGGACTGTCGGAGAACCCATCTGCAGTAGAACTTCTAAAGGTAGAAGAGCAACGAGTTCCAGTTGCCACCTCGACGGTGCACCGCCGACAGTATCGGACAAATCGAGATGCCGTGATCCCCATCCACAAGATGATTCGGGAGCTGGAGAGCCAAGGGGTGGTCAGCAAAACCCACTCACCCTTCAACAGCCCCATCTGGCCTGTGCGCAAGCCTGACGGAGAATGGAGATTGACTGTGAACTACCGTGCCTTGAACGAAGTGACTCCACCATTGAGCGCTGCTGTGCCGGACATGCTGGAACTCCAGTACGAGCTGGAGTCCAAGGCAGCAAAATGGTACGCCACAATTGACATTGCTAATGCCTTTTTCTCCATTCCTCTGGCTGCAGAATGCAGGCCTCAGTTTGCTTTCACCTGGAGGGGCGTGCAGTACACCTGGAACCGACTGCCCCAGGGGTGGAAACACAGCCCCACCATCTGCCATGGACTGATCCAGGCTGCACTGGAAAAGAGTGAGGCTCCAGAGCACCTACAGTATATCGATGACATCATTGTGTGGGGGAACACGGCAATGGAAGTGTTTGAGAAAGGAGAGAAGATCATCCACATTCTCCTGAAAGCTGGTTTTGCCATCAAGCAGAGCAAAGTCAAGGGACCTGCCCGAGAGATCCAGTTCCTGGGAGTAAAGTGGCACGATAGACGGCGGCAGATTCCCACTGAGGTCATCAATAAGATCACTGCAATGTCCCCACCAACCAGCAAAAAGGAGACACAAGCTTTCCTAGGTGCTATAGGATTCTGGAAGATGCACATTCCTGAGTACAGCCAGATTGTGAGCCCTCTCTACCTGGTCACCCGCAAGAAGAACGATTTCCACTGGAGCCCTGAACAGCAGCAAGCCTTTGCCCAGATCAAGCAGGAGATCGCTCATGCGGTAGCCCTTGGCCCAGTCAGGACGGGACCAGATGTGAAGAACGTGCTCTACTCAGCAGCCGAGAACAATGGCCTGTCCTGGAGCCTTTGGCAGAAGGTGCCTGGGGAGACTCGGGGCCGACCACTGGGATTCTGGAGCCGAAGCTACAGAGGGTCCGAAGCCAACTACACTCCAACAGAAAAAGAAATCTTGGCCGCCTATGAAAGAGTTCAAGCTGCCTCAGAGGTGATTGGCACAGAAGCACAACTCCTCCTGGCACCCCGACTACCGGTGCTGGGGTGGATGTTTAAAGGAAAGGTTCCCTCCACCCATCATGCCACCGACGCCACGTGGAGCAAATGGATTGCCCTCATCACTCAGCGCGCCCGCATTAGAAACCCAAATCGCCCTGGGATTTTGGAGATAATTACAAACTGGCCGGAAGGTGAAAACTTTGGTCTCATAGATGAAGAGGAGCAGGAACAAGTGACACGTGCTGAAGAAGCTCCACCATACAACCAACTGCCAGAAGAAGAAACACGCTATGCTCTTTTCACTGACGGTTCCTGCCGCATCGTAGAGATGAACCGGAAATAGAAAGCAGCCGTATGGAGCCCCACACGACAAGTTGCACAAGCCACTGAAGGAGAAGGTGGGTCAAGCCAACTTGCTGAACTCAAAGCTGTTCAACTAGCCCTGGACATCGCTGAAAGAGAGAAGTGACCAAAGCTCTACCTCTACACTGATTCGTGGATGGTGGCCAATGCTCTGTGGGGCTGGCTGGACAGGTAGAAAAAGGCCAATTGGCAGCGTAGAAGAAAGCCAATCTGAGCTGCAGATGAGTGGAAGGACATTACCACTCGGGTAGAGAAGCTACCTGTCAAAGTCCGCCATGTAGATGCCCATGTCCCCAAGAGTCGGGCTAATGAGGAGCACCGAAACAACGAGCACGTAGATCAGGCTGCAAAGATAGAGGTGTCAAAGATAGACTTAAATTGGCAACACAAGGGAGAGTTGTTCCTAGCTCGATGGGCCCATGATGCCTCAGGTCACCAGAGTAGACATGCCACCTATAAGTGGGCACAAGACCGAGGAGTGGATCTAACTATGGACAGTATTTCTCAGGTTATCCATGACTGTGAGACGTGTGCTGCCATCAAGCAGGCCAAGCGGGTGAAGCCCCTATGGTATGGCGGGCGATGGTCCAAGTATAAGTACAGGGAAGCCTGGCAGATTGACTACATCACCCTTCCCCAAACCTGCCAAGGCAAGCGCTATGTGCTGACCATAGTGGAAGCCACCACGGGGTGGCTAGAGACCTACCCTGTGCCCCATGCTACTGCCCGGAACACCATCCTGGGCCTTGAAAAGCAAATCCTGTGGAGACATGGTACCCCTGAGAAGATTGAGTCTGACAACGAGACTCATTTCAAGAACAGCCTTATAAACACCTGGGCTAGGGAACATGGCATTGAGTGAGTGTACCATATTCCTTATCATGCGCCAGCAGCCGGGAAGGTTGAACGATGCAATGGCCTGCTTAAAACCACTTTAAAGGCACTAAGTGCAGGGACTTTTAAGAACTGGGAGAATAACTTAGCAAAGGCCACCTAGTTAGTGAACACTCGAAGTTCCACCAACCGAGCAGGCCCCGCCCAATCTGAGCCCCTGAGAACAAGAGATGGAGATAAAGTTCCTGTAGTACACATGAGAGGAATGCTGGGAAAAACTGTTTGAATTAATTCTGCCTCCAGCAAAGACAATCCCGCTCCTGGGGTTGTTTTTGCTCAGGGACCTGGCTGCACATGGTGGGTGATGCAAAAGGATGGAGAGACCCGCTGCATACCTCAAGGAGACCTTGTTTTTCGGTGAACACTGTGACTGTGTCTGTATTTATATTCACATGTATATATATGTATATTATTTAAAGATTTAAATTCAATATAATATGTTGGTGTGGAAAAAAAAATTCGGGGTGGATAATGTTGGGGTTTAAGTCTGCTGTGGAATTTTTTCCCCCCCTCCCAAGTTGCTAGGAGACTAAGTGCTGAGTGCTTAACGTGGACAAAAGAACTGATAACTTAGTTTTGGGGGAGGGAAAAAAGCTCCCGGAGAGAGCGGAGGGTGGGGAGATCTCGCGGTTTTTTTTTTTCTCTTCTTTCTTCCGGGGGGAGCACGGATCGGGCCACGGCTGGCTGGAGTCCACGGTTAACGAAGAAGTCTGGTCCTGGGAATTCTACCATCTGTTGGAGTATCCAGGAATTCGGAGTTTCTTCGCTGTCCTGCTGGATTTTGGGTGAGACCGGGTCCCGCCGCTGCTTCTTCTCCGGCACTGCCACCTCTGCCTGCCGAGGACATCCCCTGCCTGCGGAGGACAGTCCACCGCGCCCGGCTTCCAGCCATCAGCGCCGGAGCTTCCACCGTTTGCCCTCGGGGTTCTTGGTTCTGTTCTACTATTGTTATAATTGCTGTTGGTTTTTTTTGTCTGTCCTGTTATATTTACTAGTAAAAGACTGTTATTCCTTTTCCCCATAGCTCTGACTGAAAAGTTTTATTCTTAATCTTCCGAATTATAATAACACGGAAGGAAAGATTCAAATTCCTCATTTCCTAGAGAGGCCTGCCTCTCCATAGCAGATACCTGTCTTTTCAAAAACCGAGACAACTGGTAAAAACCACCCTGAAAGCACTGGGTGGGGGATCATTCAAAAACTGGGAGCAGCATCTAGCAAAGGCCACCTGGTTAGTTAACACCAGAGGTTCCACTGACAGAGCAGGCCCTGCCCAATCTGAGCCCCTACATACAGTAGATGGAGAGAAAGTCCCAGTAGTACATGTAAGAGGTTTGTTAGGGAAGACAGTTTGGATCAATTCTGCTTCAAGTACAGAGGATCCCATCCGTGGGATTGTCTTTGATCAGGGACCAGGCTGCACATGGTGGGTAATGCATAAAGATGGAACCACACGATGTGTACCTCAGGGAGATCTGATTGTTGGGTGAGAACTGTGTGTAATTATCACTGTGTGCTGAATGGTACTGCCACTGTATGTAACTGTATATTGCATATTGTTTTTACATAGATATATGTGTGTGTAGAGCTAGAGTATATATGTTAGTTTTGGTAAATTGACAATATGGGGATAAGAGGTGGAATGTCCTATGGTAACTTTATGATGCCTGTATCCCCAATCATCTGCTCTGTTTGTGCTGTATATTGAGTTCTGTGCCTTTAAGTCTGGTCTAAGAGCGAGGAGAAGTGCGGAGTTTGTTTTGAGAAAACTGCCTGACTCCTCCACATTCTTCTCCGGACGGGGTGTTTGGCGGGGGCTTGGAGAGACTGCAGGACAGAGATTTTTTTTTTTTGCTTTTAGTTAGTTTCAGCTAGCTAGGGCAGAGAAGTTCCCTGGACTGTTTGTTTTCCTTTTTCTTGGAACTGTTTAAACCTGCTCTGGACAGAAAACCCAGGGGAGCACTGGGGGCTGCACCTGTGGCCCACCGGGGCCTGGACCTCGGCATTTTCCAGCAGCGTCGGAGGGACTGGGACTGATAAAAGACTGAGCGAGAGCCGAGCTACACCCATGGCAAGAACTTTCTCAATTTGCCATCTCACTCCATAACGAGAGGATTTATTGTTTCATATTATTCATTCTTTATACTTGTATGCACTTTGTTTGTTAAGTAAAATAGTTTTTTCCACTTTTCTCCAAAGAAGTTTTTTACCGGACCGGTTGGAGGGAGGGGCCACTTGGGTTTGCTTCCCGGAGGGATCCTATTCAGGGGTTTTCTCCCAAATTTGTCCCTAAACCAGGACACAGCTTTATTGATAAGTATATTGTCCTCTGGATTGCCCTGATCCTGTCCCTGTTTAACCTGCTCCGATACTGTGTCAGCGTGTGCAACCGGAATTGCTGCCCACCTGCACATCCACATGTTCCGCATCAAGGGGTGCCCCATGCACTCGAACCATCACTAGGGATGGGAGCTGCCACAGGAGAATGGAAAAAGAGTTAGGTTTCTACAGGAATGGATGAAGACTTGTAAGAGACAAATGCTAAAAGCAAATGAGAACAAAGTAATTTATAATAATTAATGTTGTATAACTTTTCTTCTTTGTTATCAGTAACACTCCTGTTGAGGGTTAAGTCTCCTGTAGAATTTTTCCCCCCCCAAGTTGCTAGGAGACTAAATGCTGAGTACTTAACCTGGACAAAAAGAAGCTGATCACTTCGTTTGGGGGAGGGAGAAAAAGCTCCGGGAGAGAGAGCTGAGGGTGGGTGTGGGGCGTCTCTGGTCTTCCGGGGAGCAGAGATCAGGGGCTGCTGGCTGCTGGAGTCCACGGTTAACGAAGGAGTCTGGTCCTGGGAATTCTACCATCAGTTGGAGTATCCAGGAATTCGGAGTTTCTTCGCTGTCCTGCTGGATTTTGGGTGAGCCCGGGTCCCGCCGCTGCGGCTTCTCCGGCACTGCCACCCCTGCCTGCTGAGGACACCCCCTGCCTGCGGAGGACAGTCCACCGCGCCCGGCTTCCAGCCATCAGCGCCGGAGCTTCCACCGTTTGCCCTCGGGGTTCTTGGTTCTGTTCTACTATTGTTATAATTGCTGTTGTTTTTTGTCTGTCCTGTTATATTTACTAGTAAAGGACTGTTATTCCTTTTCCCCATAGCTCTGACTGAAAAGTTTTTTTTTTAATCTTCCAAATTATAATAACACGGAGGGAAGGATTCAAATTCCTCATTTCCTAGAGAGGCCTGCCTCTCCATAGCAGACACCTGTCTTTTCAAAACCAAGACAACTCCTTAACTAGTTTCCTGCCTGAGAGAGTGAATTCTGAGTTCACCCTAGTCAACTCTCCATGTAGTCAACTCTGTTGGTTCCAAGCCTGGAAAAGCATGCAGGAAACAAATGCTCTGTCTTTGTAATTACCTTGATTACTAATTTCTCTCTATATGGTGAATGGATCCCCACCAACTGGAGTTTCTAATGTAGTATAATTACAGCTGCCATCTGACTTGCTTTTAATTTTAATATTTCATCATCTCTTAGTGAAATACTTGTTTATTGTCCACTTGGAATTTATTTACTAAAGACTTAAGCTGGTAAAATCCCAAAGATATCTTATGAAGTTGTGTGGCTGCAGCAGCTGCCAAGTAAGAGCCAAGCTGGGGTGGTTTTTACTCATGCATTGCTGACAAAGTGGTTTCATGCTGAACAGGGTCACAGTAAGCCTTCTGCACGCAGTGAACACCACAAGCCCCCTGAAGATAAAAAGCCAGATGGTCAGCTCTGGAGAAGATAAGAGGAACACTTCTGGCCAGAGCAGCTGATCTCAAATTTGTCCCAGACTGACAGATCTCCAAGGGCCCTGGAATCCGTCACTCTGAAACCTGCTGGTCAGCGATCAGGACACCTCTGAGGTGAATTTGACAACAGCTGCACCCAAGCCTTTGAGCTTTGCATCTGGGCCACAATGGATACCGAGTAAATGGACTTGGCCAGCAAGGAAAGAAAAGAAGGAAGAAGAGCACGGATCATCAAGTCCTTGCTGAGACAGGTGGTGGTGGAGGCCACTGGTGAACAACGCCCTCCTGACCCAGACTGGGTTGTAGCATGCATTTTCGATCGCCAAGGCCCCTTGGGGTTGTTGGAACTTTCCCAGGACTTGCATGAGTGGCAAGAAAAAGAGTGTCCTCAGTGTCAGGAAGTAATAGTCATAGAAGTGAGCTGCGGAGTTTGTGGTGCACAATTTGAGAGAGAGACACCAAAGCTTTGGCGTGAGGGTGGTTTGTGTGACCATTGCTATAGTGGTACCCTTGGTGCATTTTATCAAGCAGCACAGGTAGTGTTGGGAATACCTAACCCTGTTCCTGATGATTTTGTTAGAGTAGCAGATTGGAGATTTGCGCAGACAGTGTGGGCCATTAAGAGAGAGATATAGTAGGTCCGCATGGTAAGACGTTCTTGCGTGTTGCGTGTCTTTTGCTCATGGTGTCAACAAGTGTTGCAGGATCTTCTCAATTAGCTCATCAATTTTCTAAGAGAACTAATGAATGGGTGACATTTGCCAAAATGACTGGACAGGATTCTATTTGCCTTAGCCTGGCCAATCCCCAAGACCCATTCAGAACTTGTTTAACAGGAACACCCCTTTGGGGCCCTCAGGATTTTAAAGGTTAAGTGAAAAATGAGACAATGCTGAATTTTACTGTGGCAAACGCCATGGTGTGGACATCAGGTTTCACAGCCGCCCAGGCTGATGAAGGCTGGCAGTGTAAAAATTAGAGCAACTTAATGATACGCTTACTTCACCACCTGAAGAATTAGACCTCCTTGAATGTATGAATGCCAGCTCTACAAATAGAAGTGAGGGAGGCTGGGTGTCCTTTGAGCCCCCACAGAGCAGAGTTTAAATATACATAGCCAGAAATGGGCTGCAATAAATTCAGCTTGACTGTCTAGTAGAGTAGCAGTGTATAGCAACAAGTCTATTCCAAATGTAATTTGACTGGCAAACCAGCACGATGCCTTCCACCGGGAACATTTTTAATATGTGGGGAGCACGCTTAGAATGGAGTCCCAACCAGCCCACATGGGGGCCCATGCTATTTAGGGAAGCTTGCCCTGTTTCACCCTAACATAACCGCATTGATGACTTTGACAAAAGTCACTCAGAGAAAACGTGCCATACATGAGTTGAACTGTACAGACATAAAAGATCCTAAATTCTGGTCCCAATCTAGGACAGTCTTAACATCCATGTTTATACCAGGAGCAACAGCTGCTAGGGCAGTGACCACATTAAAACAGATAGCATGCTGGACAAAATCAGAATTGAATATGACTAGTCAAATTTTAGATGAGCTATCAGCAGATGTTACCAGTGTTAACCATGCTGTTTTGCAAAACCGTGCTGCGATTGATTTTTGCTTTTAGTGCATAACCATAGGTGTGAAGAGTTTGAAGAAATGTGTTGCATGAACCTGTCTGACCATTCTGGATCAATTCACAAAAAAATTGCAATTAATGAAGAACAAATTACATGATTTAAAAGAAAGTGATGATGCATTTAAAGATTAGTTAAGTAGCCTTAGAATTACAAGATAGCTGAAGTTTGTTATTAAACAAGTGTTTGTTATATTATTACTGATAGAGGTAAGATTATTAGTACTAAGTTGTGTAATGTCATGTATTAAGAATATGTTGCCTGAGACAATATCTAATGCTTAGCTTGTGCAAAAGAAAAAGGGGGAATTGTAGCAGGATTTTTGGAGATGGACACAGAGAGGCCTTACAGTGCTGGGAAAGTTCTGTTATTTTAGCACTGTCAAGGACATTGAGCCTGAGAACCAGGACGAAGAGCCTGGGAACAAGCTGTTGGCCCCTCAACAAAGTGTAAACAGGTAACTGCAAAGGAATGCTTATGCAGATAAGGTGCCCTGGGGTGACTGTGTATCCCCAATCGTCTGTTGGGTGCAGGGGGGAGGGCAAGCGCGGTTTGTTTTTCCCCAGGAAAACTCTGCTCATCGGAGTGACCTTGAAGCGGGGGAGTTGGAACATGGCAAGACGAAAGAAGCTCTGTTGTTTTTTTTTCCCCGGCAGTTAGTTAGTTTAGTGCTAGCGTAGTTAGACGCTGTAGAATAGCTGAAGCTTTTTGCCTTTTTTTTCTTTTTCTTTTTTTTGTCCTTTTTTCCTTCCTTTTTGCTTTTTTTGCCCTCTCCTCGGAATTGTTCCAGCCTCTCCAGACTAAGGACCTGGGGAAGCACCGGGGGCCTCCACAGGGGACCCACCCCACCAAGACCAGCCCTGCACATCTCCTTTTCTCCCAACGTCAGCGGAGACGGAGCGGTGGAGCACAGTGACGACCCTCAAGAGGAGACTTTCTTTAAGTTTGTTATCCCTCCGTAAGCAGCACGAAGCTCTTGTCATCGGGTATTGTGCTGGGAGTGCTTTGCCTGTTTAATAAACAGGTTTTTTCCACTTCTCTCTGAGGAAATCTTTTTTCCCGAACCGGTTGGAGGAGGGGAGGGGGGCCCCGCGGGAGGGTTTCTCACAAAATCTGCCTGAAACCACCACACACTAGAGAATAGGATAGCCACCTGGGGCTCGTGGACACGAGGAGATAGCCAATGACATGTAGTAAAATGCCGCGGTTTTTATCAAAATCACCTTTAGGTAGCAGGTTCCTGCCAGGGCTTGAGCAGAATTAATTGCTAGCTGCTGCAGAAGGAAGAAGACCCTCACTCCCATCCAGCCTCCACCTCTGGCCACCTGCACTCATAATTTACCTCCCATCTATTACATTAAGGGGTCGTTGGTTGGAGACAGAGACGACACAAACTCACTGAGCGTCCTCAACAAACAGCCATGAGTTTAATATGGTTGCTCTTTTTATAGGGGGTTTGAATCTCCTGGGTTTAGATAGCTGATTGGTTGGGATCTTTCTGCCTAGATCTCTGGCCAGTAGTGTGTCCGTATCTAAACTTGAACAGGGTTGGCTGAGGTCTCTGAGTTCATTGTTCATCCAGGGGCTTACTCTACCTCTTTTCTAGAATGAGCCAGGTTAGCCGAATTGGATTTGTTATGGCCAGATTTACCTTGTCCAGTTACAGACTAGCTGTACTGTGACACCCATCAAACACCAAACTGGATCAGGAGGCCTAGAAAGTCAAAGGCAAAATCCAGAATGAATTTCACACTTGCAGCTGCCAAGACATTAGTCAAAGGCAGCATGTTGAAAAGTACACATCTGAAAGTGTGGAAAATTTAGTCCTGGTTCATCCTGGGCTATAAATGTGCCATCCTTGGGTAAGACTACTCTGGTTTGGGGTCACATCTAAACAACTTTTTTGACATGCAACTCAGCAGTGGTCAAAACATTTCTATGATCATGGCTTAAGCAATCAAGTTTTCTTGAATTCTGGGTATAGGATGTCTACAGGAATAATCTATTTGCTTGATCCTGTCATCTGTGCATTAATATAAGATACCATTTTTTTCACATATAGACAGTGAGGAATGCTGTGACTTTTTACTTTTATCTGTTCTCTAGCAAGATCTTAATTGTTGCTTTCTACCATGAGAGACTAACATGAAAGCTTTTCTAGGCAAGCTTTTACCAATCTGATTAACATCTGCTCTGAACTATTTGGTAAAGAAGTCAGGGGATTCTTCATGCAGCATTTCTCTAACTATTCTCTAATTGGCCTCTGTGGGGTGTTATAGAGACATCCTGTAGTTCACGAAAGGCTTGTAATGTGGCTTGAAGCCCAGGTATTTCGGGTTGCTGAGTTAAAGTGCTACAGGCATGGTAAAAAAAGGAAACTATTTACTGAGGAACTCTGTCTCTTCCTAGACACTAAAGTCTATTACTCCATAGAACTCACCAGCACATAGTACAACGCTAATATATGAGATGAAAATAGCACCATACTTGAATTTCTTCTTTCTGCGCTCCCATTCAATGTTTATATATTTAGTATCCTTCAAAAGTTAAGAATTCTTTAGTGAGTTTTGTCTTGACTTTGAGAGATGGTATTTTTTCCATTCATATCTCTCACAACACCTTTGTTCCTGGACCCCCTAATGCTGCTATTTTCCTTCAGTAGATTAATAACATATATTCATATTAAAAAAAAAAAAAAAAAAAAATAGCAGTTCCCCCGTAATGTCCTAGAGCATCTACATTAGGAATGAGAACATTATTATTTCCTGTGGTGCCTTGTTGATGTGCCATATACTTCTGCTTTCTTGACTGTTGAATACAGCATTCTTTTGAACAAACATTCCCTAAAGAGACTGAATATTGGGCAGATTTCCTTCACTGCCTGAAAATACATTGAATATGTGCTCTTTGTGATCATTGGCAATCAGGACAAATATTACTCCCATTTAGCCCAACTACTTATGTTTATGATCTGTGATTTGTTTCCTGAATATGATACTAACTTAACACCTCTTCTCAACATACCGTATTATTACTTACACAGCACTGGACATGTCTTTCATGAGAGATTTTCCACTGGCACTTTAACAGCAACTTTTGTCATTATTCTGCCTTTCACATAATTTAGGAGACAATTTTCATGACTAACCATTTTAATGGTCTTTTTCCATTTCTATGATGCTTCTGTGTAGCTAATGAACTTTGCTTCAAAAATGTATATTCTTTGAGGATTAAGATCCTAAATTTCATCCTTTTTCAGAACTGAAAGGATGCTTGCTGAGCTCACACTGCTTCAGTACTACAGGCTTTGGATCTATTTCATTTCTCATCAGTTCTTCAGATACAAGTAAAAACAGTTTTAGGTTTATGCTTCCTATGATGCAATTACACAAAAAAGACTGGAGAAAAGAAGCCAATACTACTGTAACATTCTAAAATGCTTTTTCTCTGATGCAGTTTGCTTTTGGAAGGTCTGCTGTTCGTTCCAGGAAATGTAACCAAATCTTACAGCCTCCCTTAAACTGTAGTTCTTTAATTGCTTCAGTTGATTCCTGATACAACTCAGTGATGTGGTTTTCAGCATAATTTGTCTTCAAAACCTCACATGAGGGAATATGATATACCTCCAAGCCAGTGAATCCTAGGCTGACAGCTGGGACTGCACTTTCTACAACTTTTATCTTGGAATAATCTTTCTGTGATTAATTTTCACTTCAGTATTTCAGCCGATTAAAACATGTATGTTTGTAATCATCAATTTGCCTTGTAATTCTGAAATTTTTCCTTTATATTGATGTCAGGCTGTGAATCAGAAAAACTGTATGGGGTTTGCAAGGCCAGGTTTTGGTAGCGGGGGGCTACAGGGGTGGCTTCTGAGAGAAGCTGCTAGAAGCTTCTCCCATGTATGGCAGAGACAATGCCAGCTGACTCCAAGACAGACCCACCACTGGCCAAGGCCAAGCCAGAGATGGTAGTAGCACCTCTGGGACAACGTATTTAAGAAAGGAAAGAAGTTATTGCACCAAAGCAATTGCAGCCAGAGAAGGGAGGACTGAGAATATGCGAGAGTAACAACCCTGTAGGCATCAGTCAGTAGAGAAGGAAAGGGAGGAAGTGCTCCAGGCACCAGAGCTGAGACTCCCCTGCAGTGCATGGTGAAGACCATGGTGAAGTAGCTATCTCCCCGCAGCCCATGTGAGACGTTAATTTTGAGGAACTAAGGATTTTTAGGAAAGTTAAGATAATAAGTTGCTGTATTAGCTGAAGTAGATAGGTAATCTTTGTTCACAGTTAACAGAAGCCGGATCTTAGATAAGCTACCCTGGATCTTGTAACTCATTTCTTGTCAGGTTTATGTTTATGTAGTTGTGCTTGTAATGAAAAACAAAATGTGGTAAATAGGACATAAGATAGCTGCAGATTTCCTGCTTAAAGGACCCATTGAACACAGGAAACTGTAAGTTCTACCAAAGATTCATTTGTCATGAATGCATTGAAAAGGTAAAAAGGTCAGGACGAGGAAGACTCATCTTACTTCCTCATTTTAGGTGACCCCTCCCCAGAAGAGACCCCCGACTCATTTTAAGAAACAATGTACGCATGCTTAATAGCCTTTTTGCCAATTAGCATACGAAGCAAGGAATGGGAGGTGACAGGGGTATGAATATGCATTTGTATTTTGGGTATTCAACACTTTTGTAAATAAAAGGCTTTGTAATTACCTGTGAATTTCACAGTGCGAATTAGGGAAATATCCCGCGTGCTGCCCGGCCGTAATAAACATACACTTTCTAACTTTAAACTGTTAGAGAGTTTTTGTCCGTCACAGTTGGGTATCGATACTAGATCAGTTCCCATATTTCTTTAATAAGTCACATGGAGGTCCCTGGGGAAGCAGAGATCCACCTGCAGCCTGTGGGAGACCCCAGGCTTAAGTAGGTGGATGCACCTGAAGAAGGTTTTGACCCCATGAGAACCCCATGCTGGAGCGGGCTCCTGGCAGGATCTGTGGACCTGTGGAGAGGAGGACCCCCGCACTGGAGTAGGTTTGCTGGTAGGACTTGTGACCCTATGGGGGACCCATACTGGAGCAGCTCATGAAGAAGTGGATCTAAAAGAAAAATCATGGATACCGGGACAAGGTTTGAATTATATCACCAAGAGAGAAAATATATCATTTAAATATCTTCTAGGGGGAAAAAAGCCAAACCGAGGACAGATCCATTAATGGAAAAAAAAAACCCGGCCAGGTGAGGCTGCAAGCAAGAGAAGGTGGGGGAAGCAGGGAGGGAAGGGATAGACCACACACACCAAACAAGTTCGCAAACAGAAACGAACACGCCCGAAGGGAGGGGGAAAGAGGGAGAAGAGACGGGGGGCGGGGGGGAGAGGGCGGCGAGGAAAAGAGGGGGAAAGGGGGGTGGGAAAGACGCGTGGACTTTACCTTGCACCCCAACTCAGCCACACAAATAAATTTACTTTGCCCAGCACAGCACGCTTACTGGAGTCCATCACTCCCTACAAGTAGGGTAACCTCCACTTCCCATCTTATGCCTCTAACTCCTCCCGCGGTGGTAGCTCCGCCTCTCCAGATTTCACTGCCGCATAGGGCGCACTCTCCTGGCTTAGGCAGTGGTAGAGCGGCGTCTGGCCTCCCTTCTGGCCGCCATCTCGCGTGTTCTGCTCGGTCCTCATCCCGCTCCCACAACCCTCATCTCCCCCCCGTTCTGGCACCGCTGCTTACGCTTTAAGAAGGTACAAAGGAGACGTTGGGGAGGGACTAGGGTGGAATTTGTTGCTCGACCAAGGGCTGCGGGTTAGTCGGCTGCTGTGGTTGGGGCAAGGCTAAAGCAGTTACGGGCAGGGCCTCAGGAGAGCTGAGCTTAGCTTCGGCGTCGCTGTGTGTGGCAGACCGACCGCCCCCCGCCCCGTTAGGGTTTGGACGTCTTCCAGTCGGGTGTGCGAGCATAGTGAGGGGTAGCTGCGGAGCCCCTTGTGCCCACCTACCTTACTGCCGGGCCCAGGTTGTAGTCCGCGCTGCCGAGTGCTTCCTGACCTGTTTTTGCATGGGTGCTCTTGTTGCTTCCACAGATGAAAGAAACGATCATGAACCAAGAAAAGCTTGCCAAGCTCCAGGCCCAAGTGCGCATTGGTGGCAAGGTAGGAATTGTCTCCCATCTCTGCCTTCAGGATTGTGTGTCATGGTCCATACACTGGGCCTCTGATATGGGATCCTGAAAACTCGGGTGGGGAGCAGCCTTAAAGACTCCTGGGTTGGCTGAACTGTCCTTTGGGGAAGCTACAGTGATCTCTAGTCAGTTGAGTAGAAGCAGAATGTAGGAGTTGAACTTCCAGCCTTTTCTGTTTGGATTTGTTATATTACAGCTGACTTGTAGCCTGTATTCTTATATAGGCTATATTGAAAGACATCTGGGATGGGGCAACCCTGGATGTATGTACAAACTAGGGAATGAAATGTAGAGCAGCATTGCAGAAAGGGACCTTGGGGTCCTGGTCAATGCTAAGTTGGAAATTAGTTAGCAGTGCCCTGGCAGCCAGGAGGGCCAACCATGTCCTGGGATGCATCAGGCACGGTCGCCAGCCAGTGAAGGGAGGTGATTGGCCTGCTCTGCTCTGCTCTGCTCTGCTCTGCTCTGCACTGGTGCAGCCTCACCTCGACTACTGTGTGCAGTTTTGGGCACCACAATATAAGAAAGCATTATGAACAACTGTTTGAAATCGCTTAAAAAATCAGCAGCAAGGGTATCAGTAAAAACCAGATTTAATATTAAGCGACAGCATGACAAAGTTTGTTGGCAAGATTCATTCTACTACTTACTAGACAGTTAAGGCACACCAAGGAAAACAAGCAACAACAAAACCAAACAAAATCCAGGTAATCTAAACATAAATGAACTGAGAACTATCTAGGGGGGGTGTGAGTGTGCGTGTGTGTGAGCATGTGACAAAAGGATAGCGAGGGCAAGGATAAAAAGGAATATGGCCTAAAAGCTTAACAGCACTCAAACTTAACAGTACTTTGACTTAACTTATACCTTAAACCTAAGAATTTAACAAAGGAACAAACAACACTTAACTTATATCTTAACAGAGGAATAAAACTTAGCAGCATTTAACCTAAGTTATAACTTTGAAGTTAAACTTAGCAACTTAGCAAAAGAACAACACTTAGCAGCATTTAACTTAGCTTATCATTTATGACTTAACTTTACTTACAGGCCTAATCTACTTGGATATCTAAGGTACTTAAACATCTAAGAAAGCAGTATTTCTCCCAGATTTCCTATAGCATATGTGCATGTGTATGCACACAGATATAAAGAGTCAGTGCAAGTTACCTGTGAAAAATTCCCTTCAAGGGTAAGTGAAATATTCATTTCAGATGGCTTTGCATCTCCCCAGCAGGTGAAGGGTCAGGCCTCGAGGAGTGGGGGAATTGTCCCAGGACTGTCGTTGTTCAGCAGTCCTCTGAGTACAGCAAACATGAGTTTGCTGGCTCTGAGAGGCCCCACTCAGAGGGAGGTTGCTGGTCACAGCTTTCTGCAGTTCAGAAGAGTTTAAATGGTCTCATTTTGAAGTGCTGTTTATAGGGTCACTAGAGAATAGGCTGTAGTCATAACTCTTTCATCCTGGCCACAGTTTGGGTCAGTACTTTCTTTGAAAGTGTGAGAATGGGGATATTATGCCATTCAGGCAAGGAAAAGAGTTTCCAAGGCTGTTCATAAAGAAAACAGGAGCTAGTTAGACAGCAGCAGTTCCTGGGAGCAGACAGTGTTTCTGATAAGCTCAAGAAGAGCTGAGCCCATGTGCTGTTTGTCAAGGCCAAGGCTTAAAAAGTGTTTCTCAGATCACAGTGTGGCCTGGAAAAGGGAGGATGCACCACCACAGCAAGATATGAAGCTATTAGAAAGCATCCAAAGGAGGGCTACAAAGATGGTAAAGGGTCTAGAGGGGAAGCCATACGAGGAGTAGCTGAGGTCACTTGGCTTGTTCAGACTGGAGGAGACTGAGGGGAGACCTCAGTCTACAACTGTAGTTGTAGTCTACAACTTCCTCACGAGGGGAAGCAAAGGGGCAGACACTGATCTCTTCTCTCTGGTGACCAGTGATAGGACCTGAGGGAATGGCATGAAGCTGTGTCAGGGGAGGTTTAGGTTGGATATTAGGAAAAGGTTTTTCAGCCAGAGGGTGGTTGGGCACTGGAACAGGCTCCCCAGGGCAGTGATCACAGCCCCAAACCCATCTGAGTTCAAGAGGCATTTGGACAATGCTCTCAGGCACATGGTATGAATCTTGGGGCTGTCCCCTGCAGAGTCAAGAGTTGGACTCTATGATCCTTGTGGGTCACTTTCAGCTCAGGATATTCTATGATTAAGATTTGAAGTAAGTAGATCTTACAGTAAATATCTTGGGTATCATTTTCGTAATAGACTAGAGGGCTATACTCCAAATTCTCATCACAAATCTTTAAGATGCCTGTGGCTGTTTTCTTGCTTTTTAGAACAAAGCTGGAGTTTCTGTATTTCTCATACTCTTATCATTGTAGAATAACATGCTTGGAAGACCTTCTGAATTTATGTAGCTTTGTGATTACTTATAATCTGGAAATAAAAAAGTATGTTGAGTATAGTTGTATGCTAGTAAACATGTTAATTACAGTTTCAGTTTTAAGGCAAGAATTTGTTAGCAATTTTTTGGGTTTTATACCTGAGAAATGTGCACACAATATTTAGAATATAAGCTATTCTAAAATAAGACAATGGGAGCAGTGGTAAGGTACTCTGGAGTGCAGGTAGTTTTTTCATCAGTCTTCCTGATCAAAAGGAAGGAGTTTGAAAGTGTTAGTCAAATTTGGCAAATCAACAAATGGTTACAGTACTGGTGTCACAGCTGGGGGTTTGGCTACCTAGACTATAGGACTTGGTTTGAGAAACCTGGTCTGCTAGGGGCTGATGGGTCCATCTGTCAGAGAAGGGGAAGATCATCTTCAGTCATAGGCTTGCCAAGCTGGTGAAGAGGGCTTTAAACCAAAATTGCTGAGAGAGGGGAAACTCAGTCTATCCCATTCCTATTAGATGCCAAGGCCAGGGAGAGATTCCCAAAGCCTGGAGAGGGATCACAGGTCAGCAGGAGAGCATCTGAAGAGCAGCACTGAGGAATTCCAGCCAATAAATCAGCTTCATCAGGGGCCCAACTTAAATGCCTCTATGCAAACACATTCAGCATGGGGAATAAACAGGATGCGCACATGCCTGCAGGGCTATGATCTTATTGGCAACACAGAGACATGGTAGGAGGCTCCTGTGATGAGTGTTTGAATAGGACACAGGCCCTTTAGGAAGGACAGGCAGGGGAGATGAGGTGGTGTTGCCTTTTATGTCAATGAGCAGCTGGAGTGCATGGAGCTCCACCTGGGGATGGATGAGGAGCTGACAGTTTATGGGTCAGGATTAAAGGGAGGGCAGGGACAGGTGACATTATAGTGGGAGTCTGCTACAGGCCACCTGATCAGGAACTGAGTGAGTGAGGCCCTCTACAAACAGATAGGAGCAGCCTCACATTCAGAAGCCCTGGTCCTCGTGGGGGACTTCAACCACCCTGATACCTGTTGGAGGGACAACACAGCAGAGCACAAGCAATCCAGGAGGTTCCTGGAATGGGTTGATGACTTCCTTCTCCAAGTGTTAGAGGAGCCAATGAGGAGAGGGGCTATGCTGGACCTTATTGTCACCAGCAAGGAGGGGCTGGTGGAGAATGTGAAGCTCAAAGGCAGCCTGGGCTGCCCTGACCATGAAATGATGGAGTTTGAGATCCTTGGGGCAGCAAGGCGTGCACACAGCAATCTCACTGCCCTGGGCTTCAGGAGAGCAGACTTTGGTCAGTTCAAGGATCTGCTTGGTAGGGTGCCATGGGATAGGACCCTGGAGGGAAGAGGGGTCCAAGAAAGCTGGTTGATATTCAAGGATCACCTCTTCCAAACTCAAGAGCAATGCATCCCAACAAACAGGAAGTCAGGCAAAAATGCCAGGAGGCCTGTATGGATGAACAAGGAGGTCCTGGACAAGCTCAAACAGAAAAAGGAAGCCCACAGAGGGTATAAACAAGGACAGGTAGCCTGGGAGGAATACAGAGAGATTGTCTGAGCAGCCAGAGATCAAGTTGGGAAAGCTAAAGCACTGATAGAATTAAATCTGGCCAAGGATGTCAAGGGTAACAAGAAAGTCTTCTAAAGGTACGTCAGTGATAAAAGGAAGACTAGGGAAAATGTGTGCCCTTTCTGGAAGGATATGGGAGACCTGGTTACCCAGGACATGGAGAAGGCTGAAGTACTCAATGACTTGTTTGCTTCAGTTTTTACCAGCACACCACCTGAGTTGTAGAAGGTGAATGCAGGGACTGGGAGAACAAAGAATCTCCCACTCTAGGAAAAGACCAGGTTTGAGACCATTTAAGGAACCTGAGGGTGCACAAGCCCCTGTGACCTGATGAGATGCATCCATGGGTCCTGAGGGACCTGGCAGAGGAAGCAGCTAAGCCAGTATCCATTATATTTGAGAAGTTGTGGCAGTCCAATGAAATTCCCACTGACTGCAAAAGGGGAAATATAACCCATGTTTTTAGAAAGGATAATGAGAAAGACACAGAATTACAGTCCCATCAGTCTCACCTGTCTGCTGCCCAGCAATGCAGGAGTTCAGGACCTCTGGACTACCAACCAATGTGATTGAGCAGAAGCCCTTTATTGTTTACATTAAGCTATCTTTATACATTCTAAGAATACTGTTCACGCATTATTTGATTGGTCCCTCTATCTTGTCCATGTGTCCAGCATGCACTCTTCAGGAAATATGATTGGTTGCAGGTCATCTCTTTGTGGGCCTCCTTTATCTAATTCTTGCATTCTTGGTATTCTGCTTCTCAGGCTCTCCCTTCTTAATTTAGCACTGTTTCTGTCTCAGTAACCTTGACAAATTCCTGAGAGTTCTGATAAGAATAACTAAAGACGGTTAGGCTGGTGCACATTATAGCCTAAGCTGTTCAAATACATTGCTACACAGCAATATCATGGAACAGATCCTCCTGGTAACTATGCTAAGGCACATGGAAAATAAGGACATGATTTGTGACAGGCAACATGGCTTCACTAAAGGCAAATTGTACTTGAGAAATTTGGTGGCCTTCTATGATGGGGTTACAGTGTTGATGGATGAGGGAAGAGTGACTGATGTCATCTACTTGAACTTGTGCAAAGCATTTGACACTGTCCCACGTGACATCCTTGTCTCTAAACTGGAGAGACATGGATTTGACAGATGGACCACTCAGTGGATAAGGAGTCAGCTGGACGGTCATACTCAGAGTTGTGGTCAACGACTCAGTGTCCAAGGGGACAGCAGTGACTAGTAGCATACTCAGGAGTCAGTATTTGGACCAGAACTGTTTAACATCTTTGTTGACGACATGGTCAGTGAGACTGAGTGCACCCTCAGCAAGTTTATTGACAACACCAAGCTGTGTGGTGTAGTCAGCACACTGGAGGGAAGGGAGGCCATCCAGAGGGACCTGGACAAACTTGAAAAATGGACCCCTGAGAACGTCATGAAGTTCAGCAAGGCCAGGTGTGAGGTCCTGCACCTGAGTCAGGGCAATCCCAAGCATGAGTACAGGCTGGGCAGAGAATGGATTGAGAGCAGACCTGGGGAGAAAGACTTGGGGGTGATGGTTGATGAGAATGTCAACATGACTTGGCAATGTGTGCTTGGTGCCCAGAAAGCCAACATTATCCTGGGCTGCATCAAAAGAAGTGTGACAAGCAGGTCGAGGGAGGCAATTCTGCTCCACTCTTGTGAGATGAGATCCCACCTGGAGTACTTCATCCAGCTCTGGTATCCCCAACATAAGAAGGATATAGACCTGTTGGAGTGAGTTCAGAGGAAGCCATGAAGATGCTCTGAGGGCTGGAGCACCTCTGCTGTGGTGACAGGCTGAGACAGTTGGAGCTGTTAAACCTGGAGAAGAGAAGGCTTCAGGGAGACCTTAGAGCCCTTTACAGTGCCTAAAGGGGCTTCAGGAGAGTTGGAGAGGGATTTTTTACAGAGACATGGAGTGATGGTACAAGGGGCAACAGTTTTAAACTGAAGGAAGGTAGATTTAGATTGGACTTAAACTTTTCACTATGAGGGTGTTATGATCCAGTTTTAAAGTTATTTAGAAATTCCTCTGCCCAAATTAAGGTGCAAATGAGACCAGATGCCAAAGACAATAGTATGAGTTTTATTTAATAGTAAATATGAGAGAGAGAGAAAGAGAGACAAAAGAAGAGAAAGAAATAGAAAATAGGTGCGGAGCAGAAAGAGAGTGACAGAGACAGAATAAGGAAAATATCACTATCTGTGGATCCCAATGATGTTCTGTTGATCCTCTCCAGCTGGTCTTCTTGGTGGTGAAGGTCCCCCCAAAAGCATAGAATCTGATGGGTTAATATACACTCAGGCCAGGTGGGAATGTCCAGGTACCTCCCCTCTGGGGGAGGGGGAAGCAGTCTCTTGCAGGAGACTCTGGGTCTGTTGCATCATTTTGCATCACATGCATTCCTGTGGTGCAAGGCCTCTGGGGAGCGCTTTGGGGGGGTCTTTGATGGATTATGACACCCTCTCAGCTGCCTCTTATGTGAATGTCCCATGGATGTGGCCTGTGGGATTGGGGGTTTTACAGCTGAGCCAGTTTGTGTAAAGGAGGATGGGTGTTCAGTGTCTCTGACCAGAGGTTACGCCACACACCTGAAACCTCCTCCCCCTCGCCCTTGTTTCAGGGGGAGTCTGTCTAAACCTGACTTCGGTGGGCTGTGGTCTCCTCCACCCCAAACCCAGATAGATGATTCTTAGCACGGCTTCTGGGTTTGTCTTTCTTGAGAATGCATTCCTTTCCCTCAGCCTTGTTTGTTTCTCCTTAGACCTGAGATGATTGAACTATAGTGTCCCATTTATCTTACCTAGGCAGCTTAACTCACAGTCCAAAGTTCTTCAAGGAGGTTTCTGTGGCTGTAGCTTCTTTATACAGTTTTTGCTATAATGGGCAAAACTCCTTCATAATGATGTTTAAGGCCTGAATCATTTCAGTCCCTGACAGAGGGTGGTGAGGCACTGGCACAGGCTGCCCCAAGAAGTTGTGTTTTCCCCATCCCTGGAAATATTCAAGGTCAGGTTGGATTTGGCTTGGAGCAACCTGGTCTAGTGGAAGGTGTCCCTGCCCACAGCAGGGAGTTGGAACTAAACGGTCTTTGAGATCTCTTCCAACCCAAACTACTCTGTAATTCTATTCAGCAGAACTCTTGTTGACAGTTTCCAGGAGCGTTTATTCACATGTTGAAGCTTTTTGCCTTTAAATGGATATTTAGGCAGCCTTAAATCAGGATTAATCTAGTAATTAACTGGCTTGGTGATTTTGTGTATTCTTTATATAGATTACTAGTTAAGCAGAGGACCGCTGTATTATATTTATGATTATGTGCATGTTACTAGCATGTGTGTATTGCTTATAGAGGGCTTTAACCTTTATCACTACTGTTTTTTTTTTTTTTTTTTCTTTCTTGTGAGAAAAGGTTGAACATTGCAGGCCTGCAGATCTTAAAAAGAAGATAAATATTATATTTAGATGGAGGGCTATTGTAGTACTTCATTATGTGGAATTTGACATTTTTGTGTAGGGTGTTGATACAGCTAAATGTCATGTTGATTTTTACAAACCTTTTTCCTGGAGAAATCTAGAGCTCTGTGTCTGTAGGGGAACTTAACCTTTGCTTGCTTTGCTTTCCAAAAAGGAGTGGTCTAGAATATTATGTAGAAGTATTTTTTTTTAAATATATTTCATAAAATCATTTACATTTGAAAATACCTCTAAGATCATGTCCGTAAAATATTTTGGGAAAATATGTGTTCTTCAAATTTTGCACAAATGTGTAAGTCCATCAGATGGAGATGTCTATTTGGAATAAAAAACAGTCTTGGGTTTTCTCATTTTCATTTTCACTTTTACTCATGTCATGCACCAGTTTTGGATTTTCAAAGCTGTCTTACATTGTTCCAGTAACCTTTAAGCAATCTTGAAGCTCATTTCTTTAAACTCTGATGATGCTACCTGAGTCGCAGCCTCAGAAGACAGCTGTAAACTGTGGCCAGAACTGCTACTTATTTTTCACAACTGTTTTATAACTTCTTGGAACAAAACTGTCAGAAGTAGATCAACAATGAAAGTTCATCCTAATTCTAGATAGCTTGTTCCACCTAAACAGTTGGCATTCACAACTCTAGGTAATCTCTAACGTAAACCAGTTGCAACTCCATATTGTTTGACACTGTAAAAAATAAAGGATAGGAAAAAAGAGATCATTTGTATTTACTGGGATGGTAGACTAAAATCTGTTGTGCATTCTTCAATATGAAGCTGATGGTTAGGGGCATTCCAGCAAAGGTTTTCCTGACCATTGTGGACCTGATTTCCGCCCCCCCTCCCCCTTTACAACAATGGCATAAGTTACTGGAGTGCAGAAATAGCCTGTCACTACACTGATCATCCTTAGTATTGCTGTAAGCAGTTACGCTTGCACACACCTGCTGTGCAGTACGTATACTTTCAGGAATTACACTGCTCTGTCTGGCAATGAATGTATAACCAGGTGAATTAAGAATTCATTTACTCTGAACTTTAAAGATCAAAGATATTGTTAGGGGTTAGTCCTAGGAATGATGGCTGAATAGATCTTTCTGTAGAGGTTGATTTGTCACTGTTGGGGGTTAGTTTTTTTTTTTTTTTACTTATAGAATTTTTCCCCATAAGTTGCTGGGAAACTAACTACTGGGTACTTATAGGTACTCAGGCAGAATAAAGGGGCCAAAGGAGAGGAGTTGTAGCACCTGACTACACTTCTTTTGTCTCTGGGAGTTTCTCTCGGAGGAGGAGATGACAACGTGAGTTTTGGGGCAGGTAAAGGACAGGGCTGGAGGCAGCTTCTCTTGCTCTCGGCATCAGAGAGAGTACGGCCAGGCTGTTGCTTGCTGCGGGAGGAGTCCACTGTCATCAGAAAGTCCGGTCCTGGGAAATCTACCATCATCTGCTTGTGTGACCAGGAATTCGGAGCCCCTTTGCCTGCCCCTGCTGGAGCTGGGCCAGCCCTGTCCGGCCGTCGCAGCTTCTTCAACACTGTTCTTTTTGCTAAGCCCTTCGAGGTTCTTGGTTCTGTTTATTATTAATGCTGTAGTTGTTGTCGTCTGTTGTCCTTGTTATACATACTAGTAAATGTTAGGAAAATTAATCCACTAACACCAGAGGTTTATGTCCAAAAAGGAAACAGAGGAGTCCTTTTACTTTATTCAAATAAAGGGAAAGGCCATGGGGCATTTCCCCTGGGGGTCTCTCAAATTTTCGGAGGACACAGCCTCCTTTTTATCCTAATTTCCCGGCCGCATTTCCCTCTCTCCTCATTGGCTGAGGTACTTGAGAAGTACAGACTTCCTGAAATGCCTAAGACCTAAGATTCCCCTTTTCATGTATAACCCCCCAAATTTTTAATTTTTATGGGATTTATGGGTTTTCCCCCATTGTTGCTTTCATCTTTCAATATTCAATTTAATTTACAAGCAAACCTATGGTTTGTTTGTAAAAGCAAGTATCTTATTTTCCATTCATCAATCAGTAGAATCCTTCCCATTGTTTCTCTTATCTCTCAGTGCTAGTTTTATCTACCAGCAGACCCAGGGCTTGTTTGTAAAGACAAATCTTGTCATTCCTCTCAAAACCAAGACAGTCACTGTAATGAATGAACAAGCCCAATTCCGTAAATCAAAATTTAGATTTTTATTTCGAGACTTAAATTCAGTCTCTAACAGCCACAATTAAAAGGAACAGCATTGAACCCCGGGGTTTCGGCACTGGGTGAATGCAGAAACAGACTCTATCGCTCCGTATCCACTCTGTTCACCAAGTGTGCCCAGAGCCGCTGATTTTTATACAGTCTTTCGCTGAGAGTGGACGGTGATTGTAGCGCTCTTGCTTCGTGGTAGCTTCATTAGGTATTCATGTTCAGGTCCCAGGTCGGTTGAATGGGTTCTCAGAGTAGAACAATGCCATGATTGCCGGGTCCAGAGAAGGTTTGGAAATGTTAAATCGGGCCGGAACAGATAAGATATCAATCTCCTCTTAATCACTAGGTCGTTAGCAGGTCCATCTCCGGGGGAGACACAGTTTATCATCTTTCCTATTCTTTTAGTTTTTTTGGTTGTCCTGAGGCTTTTCCCAGCAGGGACTCTCCTTGTCTTGCAATCCTCGTGTCCCCTTCTTACAGTTTAGCCTTTTTTTTTTAACCCTAAATACACTCTAGGTTCTTCAGAGCTTAAATCCGACCGAACGCGAATTAACTTTATATAACATATCACCATATTTAATGCGAATTAACTACATATCACAATACCTAACACGAATTAACTTTAGGTCACATATCACAATCCCTCCCCTTCTATATAAACACATTTAATTCGTGTTCCTGTTATTGCCTTTTTTTTTCTTCTTTGACAAAAAAGCCTCTTAACAAGAATTTTACCAAACACAAAAGACCTCTTATACTTTAAACATCATCTTTATAGTCATCCCACTCTTCTTCGGGTTCATCCCAATATTTCTTACACTCTTCTCCTCCCTGTACTCGGGCCTCAAATCTTGCCAGAACTTCTGCTGCCCTGCTTCTTTCCTCATTTAATTTCATGATTTTTGATACTTTACTGTTCTTGCTAAAGCCCCCTGAGGCTAATTCGGGATCTGTGGGTAATGCTGCGATTTGCATTCCTTGTACTACCGTGTGTATGAGACGAATGAAACACGGTATCAGGCATGGTAGGAAGATAACTCCTGCTACTGAACATAAAATGAAGAACCCCACTTTCTTCCACCAAGCCCCAGTCCCAAACAATTGATCCCACCAGGAGGCTTGGAGGATCGAGTTCCATTTCTGAACTGGTACATGTGCTACCTTCTTTATTTCAGCTGCTAGGCCTCTGATGGTTTCTCCGTAGTCATTTATCTCTATGCAACATTCTGATTCGTTTAATTTCCCGCATACCCCTCCTTCTTCTGCTAACAATTAGTCTAAAGCAATTCTATTTTGATACACGAAAGCCCTCATTTGTGAGTGCTGCTGGGCTAATAGCTCTAAGGCATCTGAGGTGTGGTTTGAGACTATTTCCACTACAGCCTGCAATCTGTTCAACCTATTTAATAAATAGACCGGGGTTCTGTAACCCCAGCTTCCATCCTGGGCCCAAGTTGCAGGACCGTAATACTCTATTATTCGTTCCGCCAGCCATTCCTCGCTTCCCCATTTCTGGTTTCCTCCTGCATTTGGGAGTTCTCTTTTTATCTCCCTTTTCTGCCTGTTTAGGGTTTCATATAACAGAGCACCTAGTAGATTGCTTTCTGATCGGGGGTAGCGTGAAAAAGGAGGGTCTGATCATCCCCAGAGTGCAGGATCCTTTCCACCTGCAGAGTAGCTCACTATAGGCCTTTTTCCCACATATCCAATAGATTCCACTTGGGGCTTTCCATTTAATTTCTGTGCTTTCTGGCATTTCCCAAAACTCTTTTAAGTTCCCTAATGATTGGTAAGGGTTGGCTCCAGCAAGTTTATTCCAGCATAGCCCAATTTCATTAATCCAGTCACATTATTTTTCTTTCTTTCTGCTCCAGTATCCTGCAGGTGGCTCAGGCTGCCAGACCTTAGTCTTATTATTAGAATTGACAGCCAGAGTGGATATACAAGGGGTATATCCCACTATCTCAGTATACTTATTCCTTTCTCTACTAATGCATATGGTCCCTATTATTCTTTGGTGCAAGTTCCACCCCTCAGGTCATGACATGGTTTTTATTATTTGATTGTCCCATTTTAGAAATTGTTCTGGAGTCAAACTCTCACCTTTCCAGGGCCATTTCTCAGCTGATTTCAGTCCCCTGCAAATCCAACAGTTTGACAGTACCAATTTAGTGGCAATCTCCTGCATCAGTTCTTTAAAAAGATTATTGCTGGAGGCCGGCAAACCCCAATCACTATATTGTCTTTCTAATTGCTCGTATTGTTCTCTGAGTGACCTTATCCTTTCTTGTTCCATCCTCTTTCTTTTTGCTTCTGCCTCCTGTCTCTTTAATTCCTGGGCCACTTCCTGTATTTTGCTCTCTGGGTCCATCCCCTCCTCGTTTTTGGAGAAGCAGAAGGTTCCTTCTAGCTTCAAGCAAACTATTTCATCATTTTCATTTAACAGATCCAGTATGATGGGCCCGTTGCTTAGGGAAGCTGTCTTAAGTTTTTCATTCTGCCCTACCCAATAGGGTTTTCCGTTCATCATACACATCCCCAATTTATTCTGGTACCCTCCTACACTCAATTGCCAAAGGTTCGGCTTTTGTATTTAGCTTCCCCCTCAACCCGTTTGTGAATAAATGGAACCACCCTGGGGAATCCAATTCCAATATACCTCCCTCAGTGGCAACAAATAGAAAAAGGTCTGTGAGCCGCCTTTCCTCCTCTAGACAAGTTTTACACAGGCTCCAAGGTCTGATCCCACTGAAACAATGGGCTACCCAAATCTCTTTACAATAACCACACTTAAAATGAACAAAAGGATAACAGGTACACCCAACTTGAAGACAACTTATCGAATACCGGTTGGTCATTGAGTCTGTTGGTGGATTTTCAGCTTCAGGTCTCCCGGTGAAGAGGTTATTCTCCACTCCGGAGTGTTGTCTCGCAGCTCGACCTTTTTTACTCGGGAAGAGTGTGTCCAGCCTTTTTCTGTGGTTCGGACTGCAGCGTCCGTGGTCAAGAGGACGAGGAAAGGTCCCTCCCAGTGAGGAGTTAGCGGTGCTTCTCTCCACGTCTTGATTAACACCTTGTCTCCCGGTTGGATCTTATGGATGGCAAATCCTAAGGGTGTACTCTGTAATATTAGTCCACGCTTTCGAAGTTCCTGTAAATTTTTATTAATTGATACAAGATAAGATTGTATCTGGCAATCCTCAACCCGAGGGTGTCCCACTGGCATTCCATGTTCATATGGCATTCCATAAAGCATCTCAAAAGGGGACAACCCTGATCCGGAGTGGGGTTGAGTCCTGATGTTTAAAAGTGCAAGGGGGAGGCACTTCACCCATGACATTTTGGTCTCAAGCATAATTTTTGATAATTGAGCTTTTAATGTTTGATTCATCCTTTCTACCTGTCCCGAACTCTGGGGGTGCCAGGGCATATGGTATTCCCACTGGATTCCTAAGGCATTTGCCAAATGTTTTATGATTTTGGAGGTGAAGTGCGTCCCTTGATCTGAATCTATGGAGTCTGCGATCCCATATCTTGGTATTATTTCCTCCAGTAGTTTCTTAGCAACCACTTGGGTGATGGCCCGAGGACTAGGGAATGCTTCTACCCAGTGAGTTAATTGATCCACTATAACTAACAGGTATCTATGCCTCCCAATTTTTGGTAACTCAGTAAAATCCACCTGGATCCTCCCGAATGGGCGATATGCCAAAGGGTGTCCCCCTGGGGATACCTGCCTGGTCCTAGATCTATTTATCTTTTGACATGTCATACATCCCTGGACCTCCTGTTTTGCTAGTTCATAGATTCCTTTGCACCCAAAGAACTTCAAAAATTGTTCAGCCAGAGCTTGGGTTCCCCAGTGGGTCTGCAAATGTAGCCTTTTTAAGATTTTTCTAGCATAGTCTTTTGGTATCAATTCTCTACCATCTGGTAATTTCCACTTCCCATCTTCTAGTATCCCTCCTATCTTTTTTAATTCCTCTATCTCCTTCTCAGAAGGACAGGGAGGAAATTCCTGGGTTTCACCCTCTCGGGTTTCTGGAGCATTTAGGGTAAGGAGCGCTGCCCTTTTTGCCTCCTGATCTGCTAGATTGTTTCCTCTTGTTCTGAACTGCATTCCCATCTGATGCCCTTTTACATATACCATTGCGATAGCTTTTGGTTCTCTTATAGCCTCCAAAATTTGTTTTATTAAATTTTCATGTACTAGACTTTTTCCCCGGGTATTTATTATAAATCTTCTTTCTTCCCAAATTTTTCCAAATGTGTGAACCACTCCAAAAGCATATTTTTAATCTGTGTAAATGGTCCCTGCTTTTCCTTTTAGTCCTTTTAGAGCCTGCAGGACTGCATATAGTTCACACGCTTGTGCTGACCAGGATGCGCTCAAGGGGCCAGATTCTACTACTTTTCCTGTTTTTCCATCTATGACAGCATAACCTGACTTCCTTTTCCCTTCCAAAACTCAGGCTGATCCATCCACAAACCATTTTTCCCCTTCCTCCAGTTCCTCTTCCTCTAAATCTGCCCTAATCTTTGTTTGGAGTTCTGTCATTTCAGAGCAGTTGTGGGTGGGCCCTTCTGATGCTTCTCCAAAGAGGAACTCAGCTGGGTTTTTGGTTGTGGTTGTTCTTAGTTCTAATTCAGGTGCGTGGATGAGTATGGCCTCGTATTTTAAAAGTCTAGCATCTGTCAAGCCACTTATCTGCCTTTTGTTGCAACATAGTCCTCACACTATGGGGAGTATATACTACTAACGGAGCCCCAAAGGTTATTTTCTTAGCTTCTTCCACTAGCAGGGCTACTGCCACAATTGCCTGTAGGCATGTGGGCCATCCCCTGCTTACTGGATCTAGCAATTTTGAGATATAACCCACAGGTTTTTTTGTCCCCTGCCCAATCTTGTGTTAAGACTCCATGGGCTGTGTGGTTGCTCACATCTATGAACAACTGGAACTTCCTTTTCACATCTGGGAGGCTTAGGACAGGGGCTGCGATTAAAGCTTCCTTTAAATGCCTTAACTCTCTTTTGTCTTGCTCAGTCCACTTCAGCTTATCTGTGGTTAATTTCTCATACAAGAACTTCACCTTCTCACTATAACCCTCTATCCACTGTCAGCAATATCCGAGGAGCCCCAGCAGCTGTCTCATTTGTCTTTTGTTTCTTGGGGGAGGTTACTCTATTATGCCGGCCACCCTCTCTGGGCCTAATCTTTTTTTTTCCTTTTGTAATCCAATGTCCTAAATACTTTACCACAGGCTCTGCAAACTGTAGTTTAGACTTTGAGACTTTCAGTCCCTTCTCTCCTAAAAAGTTTAGCAATGATATGGTGCAGGCTTTCACATTCCCCTCCTCTTGTCCCGCAATTAGCAGGTCATCTACATATTGCAGGATCTTGGTCCCCTCCCTTGGGGAAAATTGGCTCAGTAGTTGTTCTAGGGCTTGTCCAAACAGATTAGGTGAGTCGACAAACCCCTGGGGAAGGGATGCCCATCTTAGCTGCTGTTTTCTATTTGTGTCTGGGTCCTCCCACTGAAAAGCGAAGTAGTCTCAACTTCCTTCTGCTAATGGGCAAGTCCAGAAAGCATCCTTTATGTCTATTACGCTATACCATATATCCTCTGGGGAAACCCGGTTCAAAAGAGTGTATGGGTTTGCTACCACAGGGAACCGTGTCTTTGTTCTCTCATTTACAGCCCTTAAGTCCTGAACTAATCAATAGCTCCCATCCGTTTTCCTTATTGCTAGGATAGGCGTGTTATGTCGGGACATGCAGGATTCCAGGATCCCCTTAGCTATTAAATCCTCTATTATAGGCTTTAATCCTTGCCTCCCTTCCAGGGAGATAGGGTATTGTTTCACCCTTATGGGGTCCTCTGGTCTTTCAATTTCGATCGAAATAGGTTCCATTTCCAGTCTCCCTGCCTCCCTTCCAGTGTGCCACACCTTGGGGTTAATTTCCCTCTCATCCTCGAGGGTCAATTTATATAAACTCACTATCAATTTGGAATCTTTCACTATTAAATTAATGCCTAATGCAACCATCAGATCTCGGCCCAATAGGTTATAATTAGCTTCTTCAACTAATAGCATATCTTCTGTAATGAACGAACAAGCCCAATTCCGTAAATCAAAATTTAGAATTTTTTTTCGAGACTTAAATTCAGTCTCTAACAGCCACAATTAAAAGGAACAGCATCGAACCCCAGGGTTTCGGCTCTGGGTGAACTCAGAAACGGACTCTATTGCTCCGTATCCACTCTGTTCACCAAGTGTGCCCAGAGCCGCTGATTTTTATACAGTCTTTCGCTGAGAGTGGACGGTGATTGTAGCGCTCTTGCTTCGTGGTAGCTTCATTAGGTATTCATGTTCAGGTCCCAGGTCAGTTGAATAGGTTCTCGGAGTAGAACAATGCCATGATTGCCGGGTCTGGAGAAGGTTTGGAAATGTTAAATCGGGCCGGAACAGATAAGATATCAATCTCCTCTTAATCACTCGGTCGTTAGCAGGCCCATCTCCGGGGGAGACATGGCCAATCTCCCCATTTTTCCCATTCTTTTAGTTTTGTTGGTTGTCCTGAGGCTTTTCCCAGCAGGGATCCTCCTTGTCTTTCAATCCTCGTGTCCTCTTCTTACAGTTTAGCTTTTTTTTTTTCTTTAACCCTAAACACACTTTAGGTTCTACAGATTTTAAATCTGACCAAACGCAGATTAACTTTAGATTACATATTGCCATATTTAACGCGAATTAATTACATATCACAATACTGTCCTAGGTTACAATGTAAAATGTGCCCAAAGTATGTATTCTATCACCATCTACATGAAATGTTGAAACTAAGTTGTGCACTGTTTCCCTTGCCCCCTCCCTCCAGACTATCTTCTGTTAATGGCCCATCCATGCCTTCCTGCATGACTCATAGATAACTCCCTCCGGGAGCTATCTCTTTTTAATAGGCAATCAAGGACCCATTACAAGACTGATAAAATTATATCAGTCCATTGTGAGATGCTCTGCCCAGGGGGAGGAGCCAAGCATTCCCACCTGGATATAATCTGGGATTTGGGACAGCACAGGCAGCCTTACCCACTGGATTCCCAGAGGACAAGAGCTACCAGCCCTTTCTGCAGGAACACTGCTTCAACAAGACCACTTCATCTGGACTGCTACCACCACGGTTTCAGGTTGTATTCTGACTCTGTCAGTGATCTTTTGTACCATTGCATGTGTTTTATTTTACTTTATTTTACTTTTTTTTCTCTCCTATTAATTTTTTTTTTCTGACTTGGAGTCTCTCGCTGGTTTTGCCTTCAAGCCAGCACAAATACCTAACACAAATTAACTTTAGGTCACATATCTCAGTCACCAAATTAGGATAGCAACTCTTTAGGCATACAGGACTGTAGAGTATGTCAGTCTTCAGGAGATGATCGGTTTTAAATTTTACGTCTATGGTAACACACAAGGATACACTTGAAGTTTTTCTTTCCTAAGTAGAATGTTGCAGAATCCCCATGAGACTTAGGAAATATAGCTTCTGTGGTGCACTGTATCCTGAAATCTCACACTTCTCATAAATGTGCAAAGCTTGTTCTAGCAAGGAAAAGACTGCTGCAGCGCAGTTGAAGGAGTGGGGTTGTGTGTACTGTAACACAGAAAAAGAACTTTGCATACGAAGTTTATTTGTAGATGGCTGCAGAGTAGTTATATGGCCACAAAAATTAGTTTGCAAAGAATTAATTAAATATTAATTCATAACTTTTTTTTTTTTTGCAAAGGGTACTGCCCGCAGAAAGAAGAAGGTTGTCCATAGAACAGCTACAGCAGATGACAAGAAACTTCAGTTTTCTTTGAAGAAACTGGGTGTCAACAATATTTCTGGAATTGAAGAGGTAATTGCTTGAATGGGGAAAATGCTTTTCTATATAGAAATATAAAATGTATATAAAACTTAATTTCCTTGTAAGTAACATCTTAAACTTGCCTGTAAATTATCTATAGGTGCTTAATTGAGCTTTAGGAACTTCAACTAGTTTCCTGTTAAATTGGAAAATCATGCTAAACTGCTTGAAATACTGGTTTTGGTTTTATTTTTCTCCCTTGCAGGTAAATATGTTCACCAACCAAGGAACAGTCATTCACTTCAATAACCCTAAAGTTCAGGCATCCCTGGCTGCTAACACTTTCACTATCACTGGCCATGCTGAGACAAAACAGCTGACAGAAATGCTTCCTAGCATCTTAAATCAGCTTGGAGCTAACAGTTTGACTAGCCTGAGGAGATTGGCAGAAGCTCTACCCAAGCAATGTAAGTTAAAACTTGAATGCATTTCCTGCTGGCAGCTATGGGGCTTATTTGTATAGGTAGTGGTTTCACTTTCGCCAAATTTTGTTTGCTAAATTTAGTGTTTACTCTCTTGTTGTGGGAGAGGATCAGGAGAAGCAAAGCAGGCTTAAGCTTAAAAATAAACAAATAGTTTTATTAACACACACTAAAAGGATGGAAAAGTTGAAAAAAAAACCAAAGAAAAACAAAATGAAACTTCAAAACATTCTTTCTTCCTTTTACAAACTGTTAACTTTCTTACAAACAGCATAGAGAGACACAACCTGTGATTTTCAGTCAGTTTCACCATTTAAACATAATCTTTCATCACTTTGGGAGAGGAGTCTCTCTAGAGTCTTATGGAGACATTTGCCACAAGACAAAAACAGTCTTGTGGCTCCCAATGTCACAAATCTGCAACCACCTGGAGTTTTTGCAGATTGTGCAGTTTCACCTATTAGCAGCCTTTCCCCTGGCTACTCATAGACTTCTTAGTGTATCTGGGGTACTGTTTTAAGAATGCTTCTTTGTGATCGCGACACGCAAAGCAACCACACGGAGACGAGAGATTTGCAGGGCAGAGATGTTCCTCCGAGAGAGCCCAAGGCTGAGCCAAGGCCGAGAGCTCCTCTGCCTGTTTATTTCTTACTTTTTATACATTTGTGGGTCTGGCTGTGTATTGGCTTCTGGAGTTATCACCTCCCAGCTGAATGGCCAGACCAAGTGTCAGTTACAATTGTTTTGAGGTTAGAAATATGCAAACAAAGGACAGAGAATGAAAAACAAAGGATTTGTTTATGTTACATGTGTGAGAAAAGGCAAAAACTGCTACTAATATTGTACAGAAGCTAAAAAGTCTGACTCCCTCTTATGAACAATCAAAAGGCTTTAAAAAACTCAGAAAAACCAGGGTGACGCTTCTTCTAGTACAAAACAAGGATTTTCTTCTATCTTTAAAATCGTCTCTACCTCAAAGGTAATAGAGACCTCCTTTTACCCCAGGAGTGAGGGGCTTTAAGATTCTCACTTAAATCTCAATCATATCAATCCCCAAGTTTGACCAGAACCAGCATTCCCCCAAACATATCTCTCAGCTGGTCTAGGACTAGGAAGTTGTAGCCAGACCTGATTTCATGGTAGTTTACTATTTGCTTTGGCTACCATATTTTGGCATACCTAGTTCATTAAAGCTAGATAGAGTTACTCTGAGAAAGTTAGGTTTTAAAAGGAGGTATGTCTGTTTTGACACTTTTATTGGAAACATAAACAACAGGGAGAGGGACTAGAGGACAGACATCTTGCTACTGTTTGTTCCCTCAGAGGTGTGGTGAAGGTATTATTTCTTGCATGGGCTTTTTGATAGCTAAGAGGCATTTATACAGCATTTGTAAGGAAATATATTATAATTTCTGTGTGTGTAGAACAGTGTAGTGAACAGGACTGGCATGATTATTAAGCTAGGTACACCAATTTTGTATTCTATCCTTAAATTAGTAAAAGAACCTGAATGCTTTTTTTCCCTAAAACTATGTGAGAAAAGTAGAGGAAGGACCTAAGTATCTGGTGTTTGGGAAAGGTGCTGCTGCTGCTACAGGGTAAGAATTGGGAACAGAAGACATGCTTGTTGATACTGGGACTGATGCCTTAAGTTTTAGCGTTTATATTTTTCAGATCCTGTACTGCATTAGTGTATAACTCTGAACTCCATATAGAGTGTTAGTAAGCTCTCTTCATATTTTTGACAGACAAAACAATCCTTCCAGGCCTGAGAACAAAGGACACCCTCTGCCTCCAGCCCCAAAAAGTATAAACAAAAGTGAATTGGGGGGGGAGGGGAAGCAAACTGGGGGAATATGACTTCATTACCTAAAGCTATAATTGAAGAATTAACCTCTGATATGCAAATAGACCAAACTCATGACCATCGTCCATCTTGGGTGTAGTCTCTGTCTGTGAGGCTTTTGCACTGCCCAAGGTGTATCTGTTGAAGGCCTTTAATAAATACCCACTTTATTCTCTAACTCTGTCTAGCCTCTGTTCTAGGTAGCCACTCCAAGGCATCAGGACCATGTTCCATGTCCTTCATGTAGGGTTTTCCTACTTACTTTCTACTTCTTGTGGCAATTATGAACTTGATTGTTACGGTTTTTCTTTCTGTGCTTTGTTGCCACCAAAGATAGACTCTGTTCCTAAAGCTGATGATGCTTCTCTTCTTTCAACTTCCCACTGAAAAACATTCTGTGAAGCGGATCTCTCTCTCCCTCGGAGCCCGTGCTCCATTTTTGCCTCAGCTAGCTTGAGAGAGAAACCATGCCAGAAGGTATTTTCCCTTTTGGGCTTTAAATATCCCAGGGGCTGCAAACCTTTTTCTTTAGAGAGAGCAGGTGTCCGTCGATGGCAAAAGGAAAGAGTCTGCTCTTAGTCCTGGGGGGGAATCACGGCTTTATTCTGGGGTCCTGCCCCTGCAGAGTCTGGTGCTCAGTCTGGTCCCCGTCCCCATCCTGGTCCCGAAGCAAGAGAGAGCCCCACGTGATCCCAAGGGCTTTTACCCAGGGGGAAGGGGCTAGAGGCAGGGACAAGCCACTACTCAATCAGGGATAAGGTGGGAGTAGAACAGAGTTGGGTTACATTCCAGTGTGGGAGGATGGGTGGGGTGGGGGAGCAGGGACAAACCTCATGATACATTTTCCAGGGGAACAGGGTGGTACAGAAGAAACCATTACAAAACCCAATATAAAAATGAAACACAATATAAACCCAATTAATGTACTACAATTCTGCTAGAAGTAGTGTTCAGGAGGTGAGGTAAACTGCTTTCCCAATGAAGCTCAGGTCCCTCCTTCCTAGTGTCAGCTGTGTGGCTTCCTTGTGGTAGAAGTGGGGCTTGAAAGAAAAACTTGAAGGATTTAAAATGAACCTGTTAAGATCTCTCTTCTTATAAAAAGGTGAGACAACTATTTATTTAAGGGAGGGGCTATTTATCAGGGAATGTATAATAGGACAAGGGGTAACAGTTTTAAACTGACAGATTAGATTAGATATTAGGAAGAAATTCTTTATTCAGATGGTGGTGAGGCACTGGCATGGGTTGCCCAGAGAAGGTGTGGCTGCCCCATCCCTGGAAGTGTTCAAGGTCAGGTTGGACAGGGCTTGGAGCAACCTGGTTTAGTGGAAGGTATCCCTGTTCATGTCAGAGAGGTGGAACATGATGGTCTTTAAAGCCCATTCCAACCTAAACTATTCTGTGTTTCTATGATTCATGTTAATGCCTCCCTGTTGTTTTGGATACCACCTGTGCCAGGGACAAATGCTTGTAACAGATGTCTCAAATCAATGTACCTGCCACTCTTCTGCTACAATTGTTCTTTTTTTTTTTTTCACTTCACATTTTTATATGTGGAATAATACTGTTCCAAATAATAGCTTTGCTATAGTTATGACAAAGTTGTACTTGTGTCTGGGAAAGGGTGGAGCTGTGTCTGACTTGACAAGCACGTTTGTTATGGTGTAAGTCATTGCTGCTGGGAAAGAGTGGAGAAACTTGTTCAAGTCATACAACTCCTGTGGTTTGAATTAAGGTAGCAATCTGATATAAACATGGCAAATATCTCCCAGCTCTTTTATCTCTGAGGGCAGTATCCCAAGGAATCCCACTCAATAGTGCTCTAAATGGCTGAAAGTCTGCCTCTATGAGGTTTAGAGTCCTGACTACTGTTTTACCCATCCAGTACCCCTCAAAATTGAGAATTCTATCCAGGCATGGCTGCAGCCCAGGCTGCCTCCAATCTTGACCTCTCCAATAAGTTAGAGAGACTTTAGAATCATAGAATCATCAAGGTTGGAAGAGACCTTTTAAGATCAAGTCCAACTGTCAACCCAGCACTACCACTGTAACCCATAAACCACTAAACCATATCACCCAGTGCCTGATCCAGATGCCTCTTAAACACCTTCAGGGATGGTGACTCCACCACCTTCCCAGGCAACCTATTCCAATGCCTGATCACCCTAACAGTATTTATTTATTTATTTTCTAATATCTAATCTGAATCTCATGTCTCAGGTTAAGGCCATAAGTTCTTCTGCATTAATGAGCAACAGGTCCAGCAGTGCCTCTCCTCTGGTTGGGCTCTCCATCACCTGTACTAGGAAATTATCCTCAAAGCACTTGTATTGGGTCTGGCTGACATGGAGTTAGCTTTCCCCATAGCAGCCCTCACAGTGCTGTGTATTGGTAGCTAGAAAGGTGATGATAACATACCAGTGCTTTGGCATTGAGGCTGTCTCTCCAACGATACCCCTTCTTCACTCCCCAAGGACAGTAGACTGGTGGTGGACAAATATCTTTGGAAGGGACATAGCCAGGACAGCGGATCCCAGCTGACCAAAGGGATATTAACATCTGCTCAGCAATAAAAGAGGAAGGAGGGGGCATTCATTATTAAGATATTTGTGTCCTGGAGCAACTTCTATACATACTGAAGCCCTTGTCCCAGGAAGTGGTCAGACATTGTATGTTGATGGGAAGTAGAGAATAAATCTTTTGTCTTCCTTTGCTTTTGCATGCGGCTTTTGCTTTATTAACCCACCTGTATCTTGACCCATGAATTTTGTTCCATCTTATTTTCTCCTCTCTCAGGTCCTGCTGAAGAGGGGAGTGATAGAGCAGCTTGGTGGGCACTTGGTGTCTGGCCACAGTCAACTCATTTCAGCACTCCACTAATTTCTTGGATTGCTTGCAATTCACTGTGCCATTTTTCCAGCCCATATCTGGGTGGTTAAAGACCCCTATCAGGATCAGGGCACGCAAGCATGATGCTTCCTGCTGTTGCCTTTTTCTCAACCTAGAAATGAAACTCAAGATAATTTTAGTAAGGAGTTAATATAAAAGGGGATCTTTATTTGAAGGCTGCTGTTGAACCACAAAGTTTCCTTTCTTGACTTGGTTTCTAATTTTCACCGATAAGCTTTTGACCAGCATTTTGCTGTTCTTCAAAGATTGCTTCATGCAATCAATCCTGGTTTTGGCATAGACAGCAACTCCCCCACCTCTCCTTCCTTGTCTGTCCCTTCTGAATAGTTTATAGCCATTAATCATAGCACTCTAATCATGCAATTCATCCCACCAAGTTTCTGTGATAACAGTCAGGTCGTGGTTTTCCATCTGGGCAGCTGTTTCCAGCTCCTCCTGTTTCTTTCTCATGCTGCATACACAGGTATAGAGGCACTTCAGCTGGGCTGTCAGCCACATCCCCTTTTTAGAGGAGCTCACCCTAATTCCCTTGAGGCAATTCACAAGTGTTTTCTGTTTATTCCTCATGCCTTGGCAGCCTCTAGTTCTTCTCAAGTGCCTAGAAAACCATGTCCATCCCCCAATAAATCTAGTTGAAAGCTCTGTTTATAAGTCCAGCTGGCTTATTACTCAGGACACTCTTGCCCTGCTTGGTTACTTGAGCCCCATGAAAATTCATTTGTTCCCCTTCTGGCTGCCTTACACCTTTTAATGTTAGGCATCAGGAGATGGTGCAGTTCTTTCTGGTTTAGGGAAGTTTTGAATAGTGTAAAACCATTATAGCTAGCTTATTCAGTCAGGGTTTGCCATTAGCATATGTTGGGGGTGGCATTTAGATAAAAAATCCCCATGCACATCTGCAGCATTTCATCCTCCAGTAATTCCTACCCAAGAGTGATAGCCTTAAAGATGTTTTGTGTGTGGTTTTACTGTTGGTAGAAGCTGGAGTAGCCTACAGGTTCCAAGATTCACTGAGTCCTCTTCTTCCACCAGCATATTAAATTCAGAGTTCCTTACATGTGACTTTGTGCACATCTCCACTGGTGTCTAGGCAGACCTCTGTCAGGAATTGTAGACTAGATGGATTATCATTCTGCTTTAGTGTGTCAGCCTGCTCACATTTGTAGAATGGACCCTCTACTCTGTCTTGGTTTGAAAGACAGGTATCTGCTAGGGAGTGGGGGATTCCAATCCCTTCCCTCCAAGTTATTATAATTTAGAAGATTAAAGAGGCTTTTCAAGCAGAGCTATGGGGAAAGGAATAACAGTTCTTTACTAATAAGTATAATAAGGCAAACAACCACCACCAACTACAGCATTGATAATAAACAGAACCAGGAACCTTGAGGGGCTTTGTTTGACAAAGCCCGGGGCAGTCTGCTCTCTTGGGACTCCGAGAGCACCAAGCTGAAACGGTGGAAACTCCGGGGCTGGTGGCTGGAATGGCAGGGTGTCCCCAAGCAGGCAGGGGGGAATGTCCCGGCAGGCAAGGGGGTGTCCTGGTAAAGGTAGCAGTGCTGAAGAAGCTGTGATGGCTGGATAGGGCTGGCCCAGCTCCAGCAGGGCAGGCAAAGGGGGCTCCGAATTCCTGGGCACATGAGCAGATGATGGATGATGGTAAAATTCCCAGGACTGGACTTTCTGTTGACAGTGGACTCCTCCCGCAGCAAGCAGCAGCCTGACCATCCACTCTGATGCTTAGAGTAGGAAGGGAATGCTCAGCTCCCCCAGCGCTGTCCTTTTCCCTCCCCCAAACTTATGTGATCTTCCCCTTCCCTGGGCCACTTATTTTGTGTTGGTCAAGCACCCTCTAAGCATCAGTATTTAGTCTCTTAGCAACTTATGGGGGAAAAATTCTATAGGAAAAAAAAACAAAACCAAACCTAACCTCCAACACTCCCATTATATTTGCTCCACATATAAAGAATTTAAATTATTTGTACCTTGTAAATTAGGCACTGATTTGTTTCAAAACATGGAATGGCTTTTACCTTTTCTTTTTCAGTTCTGTCCCACTTTTGTAGCTCTCTATTCTCATTAAGAAATAGAGTATATTTGATAAACTATGTTCGCAGACTGTAAGTTAAATTTCAAGGGGGACTTGTGGCTTCAAAATATATCTATTAATGCACAAAAATGCACCAGTATATTTTCTAGGAGGATGCATATCTACTTGAAACCTTGTAGTTTTATGTAAGCAAAGAAACATAACACTTTTAAACAAAAGCCTTTTTGGATACAGTGGCAATGTTATTATGCCTGTTAATGATAGACATCATACCACAGATGCAGACTAGCTAGGCAAGCTGCTTTTGTGGTGCATTTTTGGAAGCAACTGTTCTTTGAGCCCTTTAGGTTATAATGCTTAAGATAAGCTAGGTGTATCTTAATGGCAACAAATGCAGTTGCAGGGATTTATAGTCATAGCTTGCCCATTTTTCAGCTGTGCTAAAAAGCTGGCTAAATGCTGCCACATTAAGCTTGCCTGCAGATTGCTGTGGTGGGTTGACTTTGGCTGGCTGCCAGGTACCCACCAAGATGTACTCTCAATCCCATCCATCAGCAAGATGGGGAGAAGATACAATAAAAGACTGGTGGGTTGAGATGAGGGCAGGGGGCGATCACTCACCAATTGCCATCATGGGCAAAACAGACTCAACTTGGGTAAATTAATTGAATGTATTACAAATCAAATTGGAGTAGGATAACAAGAAATAAGAACAAATCTTAAAACTCCTTCCCCCCACCCTTCCCTTCTTCCCAGACTTAACTTCACTCCCAACTCTTCTACCTTCTACCTCTGAGTGGCATAGGGGAACAGGGAATGGGGGTTGTGGTCAGTTCCTAATGCTGTGTCTACCACTCCTTTCTCCTCACTCTTCCCGTGCTCCAGCATGAGTCCCTTCCACAGGGTACAGTCCTTCAGGAACAGGCTTCTCCAGCATGGTTCCCCCATGGGGTCACAGGTCCTGCCAGCAAACCTGCTCCAGCATGGGATCCTCTCTTTGCAGATTCTGCCAGGAGCCTGCTCCAGCCCGGGCTTTTCACAGGGTCACAGCATCCTTCAGGCATTTACCTGCTTTGCTGTGGGGTCCTCCACAGGCTGCAGGTGGAGCTCTGCTCCACCATGGACCTCCATGAGTCACTGACAGTGGTGACATTGTCCTTCAGCCTTTTCAGAACAAAGTTTATGCATTCATCTGTTTTTATTCTCTAGAAATCAGGATACAGCAATTTCAGAAGTCTAGTATAAACCCATATCTTTCCTCATGCTTTTCTTGAAAACTGAGAAGGATTAATTAGGATTAAATGGAGGTCATGGGCTAAGCCATATCATATTCTCAAGGTAGTACAATTAAGTACAAGTAGCGGCACAGGCACCCAGGGACTTGAGATATTTATTCTTAGCATTATACTGCTTCAATTTGACAGATGCTCATTGGTCTACTACAATGGGCAGGGTTAAGTCTCACTAGTGCTGGTAAATATAATGGAAATAGTTAAGAAATTACTGAGTCAGTAGAGATGTAGGCCAGGACATGTGGTTACCTTAACCACTGAAGTATAAAATCGTGTATCCAGTTCCATATTCCTCTGACTTTGCCAGGGAACAATATCTTTAATTGCCTCTAGTCATGTGTCTACTTACAGCTTCACAATTGCACCTTAGTTTTCTTGAAGGCCTAGGATCATAAGATCCTAAGATTTCCTTTATAGCTTGCTAATGTAAAATATGTAAGCCTCGAGAACCACTGAGTAATCAATAAACTAAGCTGCTTTTAAGAGAAATTGGTAAAATCAGTCTCTGTGCTTTTAGCTGAAAATTATTACCATGCAAGGCACTCTATCTAGAACCAAGATGGTGACTAGTAAACTTGTTTGGTGTGCATCTTCTCATTTTTCAGCTGGTGTGTTTGAGCATTATTAGTAACATAATTAGTTGTAGATTTTTATTCAGCGGGGGAACTGGATAGAGAATTGCAATTTAGCTCAGACTCTGATAATATTTTCAAAAAACAAAGCAAAGCACCTTTGTAATCAAGATGCTTATGGTGAGCTTGACTGATGCTTTTGAACTGCTTGTTCTTGCAGCCATGGATGGAAAAGCACCACTCGCTACTGGTGGTGATGACGATGATGATGATGAAGTTCCAGGTAAGAACAAGCATGCAATGGAGGAAAAGGAAGTGAATTTTGCTGAGACATAATATATGCACTCTAAGATTGGGCCAAGGACAGTAAGGGTATTGACTGGTCATTCTTTTCAGTACCTGAAGGGGGGCTGCAAGAGAGCTGGAGAGGGACTTTTTACAAGGATATGGAGTGACAGGATAAGGGGGACCAGCTTTAAACTGAAAGAGGGTAGATATGCATTAGATATCAATTACATACTATTTAGATATTGTCCCTCTGTACTTGGCACTGGTGAGGCCGCACCTTGAATACTATGTCCGGTTTTGGACCCCTCTAAGAAAGACATTGAGGTGCTGGAGCATGTCCAGAGAAGGGCAATGGAGCTGGGGTAGGGTCTGAAACAAGTCTTATGAGGAGTGGCTGAGGGAGCTGGGGGGGCTCAGCCTGGTGAAAAGGAGGCTCAGGGGAGACCTTATCACTCTACAACTACCTGAAAGGAGGTTGTAGCGAGGTTGGGGTTGGCATCTTCTCCCAGGTAACAAGTGACAGGATAAGAGGAAACAGCCTTGAGCTGTGCCAAGGGAGGTTCAGGTTGTACATCAGGAAGAATTTCTTCACAGAAATAGTGGTAAAGCATTGAAACGGGCTGCCCAGGGAAGTGGTGGAGTCCCCATCCCTGCAAGTGTTCAAGAAACAACTGGACATGGCACTTAGTGCGCTGGCATATTTGACAAGGTGGTGTTCAGTCAAAGATTGGACCCAATGATCTTGGAAGTCTTTTTCAACCTGAATGATTCTGTAATTCTGTGATTAGGAAGAAATTCTTTACTGTGAGGGTGGTGAGGCACTTGCACAGGTTGCCCAGAGAAGCTGTGGCTGCCCCATCCCTGGAAGTGTTCAAGGCCAGGTGGGAAAGGGCTTGGAGTAACTTGGTCTAGTAAAAGGTGTCCTTGCCCGTGTCTGGGTTGGAATGAGATGATCTTTAGGGTCCCTTTCAACTCAGGCCTTTCTGTGATTCTTTTATAGAATTTCTGTGGGCATTGTTTTCAGATACCATGTGAGACTTAGATGGATCATTGGTTTGAGCTAGCATTTTTGTCCCATGTAGGAATAATAGCTATGGCTAAGTTAATTATTTAATAGTCAATAAGAAGAGTGCTAAGAAACTGCCTTTTCAGTATCACTGCTCTGTTGCGGATATGGTGAAGTTAAATGCTCTTAGAATTGTGCTTTATAATTAACTATTTCAAACTTACTTGTTTGAACAAGAAGAATGAACCATGAAACTCTTAAATGTTGTTTGGTTTGTATTTTATAAGCTGATTTTTTTTTCTTTTTTGCCATGTAACCACTTAATATGACCTGGAACTTTTTTTTTTTTTTTTTTTTTTTTTGGGAGGGGAGATGCGAGGGAATTGGCAAAGCTGAAGTAGGTCAGACTTGAATTTCAACATTTTTCTTATTCTAGATCTTGTTGAAAACTTTGATGAAGCTTCAAAGAATGAGGCAAACTGAACTAAGTAACACTCTGTGAGTAAAATTAAAACTTGAAAAAGCTACATGGAGCTGCTATTTTATATTGTGACTGCTTTTATTTGATTTTATTTTTATTTCCTGATGAGATCTCAAGATGTGTAATATTTGGAAACTCCTGAACCTGCAGCTCTTCTTCAGTTATTGCTTGTACGCAGTATTGTTATTGCGGCCTAGTTTAACAAGCCTATGCTTTGAAATAAGTCAGATTACTAATGAATCTCTGCCTAGACACAAATTTTGAGCAACTTGTATACAAGCAAAACCCCTACTTTAATGAACTTTGGCATACAATAAAGAATATAAAATGAACTTTTTGGTGTGGCTTTTTGTCAGAAAAGCAAGAAAAATAAATTGACCATAACTATTAAGCAATCATAAAAGGTCTTGCTTTTTTTCAGAGCATCTTCCTTTTTGCTCTGTTAGAAAACTGGCTCCTTAAAAATTTTCAGTGCATAATGGAGCATTTAAGACTTAATTGGTGAATTCCTAGTTTTTGTGGATCAGAGTACATGGACTGTGTTCCTAAGCCACTTTGTAATCTACTGAATTTAAGGAAGAGACCTGTATTCTACAACTACTTTATGATTGTAGGGGGTTTATGTGGCAAGGTTGGGGGGCTGCAGGAGTGGCTTCTGTGAGAAGACACCAGAAACGTCCCTTATGTCTGACAGATCCAATGCCAGATGGCTCCAACACAGACCTGGTGCTGGCCAAGGCCGAGCCAATCAGTGATGGTGGTAGCACCTCTGGGACAACAAATTTAACAAGGGGGGAAGAAGCTGGGCAACACCAGCCAGGAGCAAGGAATGAGAATATGTGAGAGAAACAACTGCAGACAGCAAGGTCAGGGAAGAAGGAGGGGGAAGAGGTGTTCCAGGCACTGGAGCAGAGATTCCTCTGCAGCCCAGGGTGAGGCAGGCTCTCCCCCCTGCAGTCCATTGAGGTCCATGGGGCAACAGAGATCCATCTGCAGCCCATGGAGGACCACATCCTGGAACAGGTGCAATTGCCCAAAGGAGGCTGTGACCTTGTGGGAAAGCCCACATTGGAGCAGGCTTCTGGCAGGACCTGTGGAGAGAGAAGCCTGTGCTGAAGCAGGTTTGCTACCAGGACCTGTGACCCTTTGACTGAAGCCTGTCTGGATGGAAATGTGTAGCTTTAAAGTTATGTTCCTTAAGAATTGCTTTAAAGACAGCATCTTTACTTCTGTTAATATTTGGTTTAAAATCTGTTTATGGTTCTTCACTGTTGTCTTTGTTGGTTCAGTTTTTATCTCAGCCTTTGCCTAGCTGTGAGAAAGCAGAATTTGAGCAATTAGAAAGTGGATGCATAAAGTTTTGTTTTCTCCTTGGTAGAATTAATTCCCATGTATATTATTGCTCTCTATGAATAGAGGTGCTCACTTCTGTAAATTTCATTTACCTCCATGACCAACTGTTGTGGTTTAACCCAGGCCAGCAACTAAGACCCATGCAGCTGCTCACTCCTCCCCAGGGAGATGGGGAAGAAAACCAGAAGAGTAAAAGGGAAAAAACTTGAGGGTTGAGATAAAGACAGTTTAATAATAAGGAAAAGGAAAAAATAGCCGAGAGAAAAAAATAAAACCCAAGAATGACAAGTGATGCAAATGAAAACAATGGCTCACCAACTGCCCCATGCCCAGCCAGTTCTTGAGCAGCAGTACCCCCACCAACCTCCCCCCTAGTTTTATTGTTGAGCACAAGCTATATGGTCTGAAATATCCCTTTTGATCAGTTGGGGTCAGCTATCCCAGCTGTCCCACACAACTTCTTGTGCACCCCCAGCTTACTCACTGGTGAGGCAAAGTTCATGACATCTGTGATCACATGCTGCACAGTCAATTTTGCAAAAATAATTAAGTAAATCAGAAAAAGCAATTTGTTTGCTAAACTCTGAAATACAGTATACTTTTGTTGAATTTTTGTTGATGAGTAAAAATATTTTATTAACACTCCCATAAGAAATTACATTGGTAAGTGCTTTTGTCAAATGGCTTGGAGAAAAGCAACTTGGAATTAGATTTTGATTGGAGAATTTTCAAATTCCTGAGGTCCTGTCGCATGCTGTGGCAAGAAAGCACTGTGCTGCCTTCAGATCCATGGGTGTGGTTCAAAGGTAGCTCCTAGAACCTTTATCTTTTCCCTGCCATCAGGCTAAAGAAATTGTTCACTCAAACAAAATCAGCAGGCTGACATTTCAGAACATTATGAACCCTGAATGAGGGGCTTTAAAATTTTTATCTTTATAAACAAAGAAGTGTGTGATGTGGGGTTAGGGTCTTTTAATCCTAGAACTTTTATATTGATAATTATTTATACCAAGAGAAACAAAACTTCTTTGTTGTTTCAAAGAAACACAAAGTATGCGAAGTATGCTGTTAATATTTCTTAATCATCAATTGTCTGTACTTTCTTGATGCTGATTTTTCCAGTGAGTAAAGCTTTTTCTTTGCAGAGATATCTCCCACTCTCTCCCCCCCCTTCCATGCTAGCTCTAAATTTTCCACAAGGTGCCTCAATCGTAGCTTAAGAAGTACTGCAGGCTGATCCCTGTAGGGCACTGTTATGCCTGGGTCTGCTTGGCAGGTTTAGGGGTAGGTTGTTTGATTTACTCTGGGCGGTGCACAGGAGAAACAACAACATTGTCAGGAGGTTCAATAACAAACTTTTACTTGCAAACTTTAGAACATTAAGATAGAATAAGGTACTTGGCAGATTTTAAAATTAGCTGTTTAGGTTAGAAATTCAATATAAAAGCTTAAAATATCACTTAAGAAAATGTATGAGGGAAAAGAAAGTATAAGATTAGAAAGATACATAATCACCACCTGTGAATCCAATGACGAGACTTGATTGTTGCAATTTCGATGTTCATTGATCAAAGTGATGATCATAGTCTTGACCCATTGGGGGTGGGGGAAAGCCCATGAAACACAAAGTCCCGTGGGTTAATATACACTCAGGCTGGGTGATGTAATACTGTGGATCACAGGACACTTCCGGGAAACTTTAGACACCTTCAAAGACATTACAGCTGCCTCTTATGTCAGCACAGTTTAGTCAATTATGGCACATCAGAAGGGATGAATACCTTCAGTCTTACATGAGAATGTCCAGGTACTTCCCTGGAGGGGAATTTTCACAGATGAACAACTTGTGTAAGGACATTTGTTACCAAAAACGGCAGGAAAGTAAACTCTCTATCACCATAATTTTAGTATTAGGGAGCAGGTATTCTTTATTGCAGTGCTGGATGCAAGGGGGATAGCTTCACCTGTCTTGCATGCTGAGTACAGAAAAAGCTTCTGTTTGTACACTAGATTTTACAAATATACTCAGGTTTTCCCAGAAGAAGCAAGATACATATGATAACTATTTCCCCGAAGTTATTAGTATATATTTCCTCCCATCATCACATGCATTCTCTTGTCCCAGGGGGTCCCTCCAGTGGTCTCTGGTGGTCAGTGACCCCAAAGTTGTACTTCACTGCTCAATGAACTTGGTGCTACTTTTCAAATTAGAAGAAAAGTTGGCATAACTGTCCTAGTTCATTAATTTGAGTCCTTAGATTAGTGAAGTGTAGTTTCTTATTCCTTTCCTTAGTTAATGTTTATCATAGTTTTGATTGTGTAGTTCAATAGACTAATGATTTTGCAAAATGATCATTGTATTAACCCACCAGGTGCAAGCATTTCTTCATCTGGCAACACATTGGCATGATAAAAAGCATTATCCCACCTCGAAGGATTTGCCTCTTTTCAGCCTCTTCCCTTATCTTGTTCAGCACTCAGCTTGTAGCCTGGTGGTGGTGGGTGTGCAGCCCCTCTGCCCCTGGGCAGTTAGTTTGCACATTATCAGCAAAGCACTCTACTACTTTTGCAAATGATGGATTGTTTGAGTCATTAAACATTAACATTCCAGTTTCTCACAAGCACTCAAGAGCCATGGAAAACATCCATATTCATTGCTTTAGCAGCATAAGGTTATGCTATAAAAAGGGCTTTTAATGCCAGAAACAGCTTCTGAAAGATGGCCATCTTCACCTTTGTACTAATTTTTTGGGATTCATGGTGATGACTATCTGACAATTGCTTAATATTTTATAGCAAAAAGACAGAAGAAACCTTACATCTTGCTGTCTTTATGTCCCTCTATTTTTCCATCTTCCCATATAATCTGAAAATGCATTTTTCAGGTAATATATAGGAAACAAATAGACTATTTCTTATCTATAAAACTCAACGCTGACTGAAGTTCAAGACAAAATATCAAGCAGATATTGAATGTTCATCATTTAGAATAAGTACTTTCCTGTGACAATACAGAAAAAGGAAATTTTGTACCTTGTTGTCCTGGTTTGGGGCAAATTTGGGAGGAAACTTCCAAAGGGGTCTCCCTAGAAAGCAGATTCAAGCAGCCCTGTCCCCAACTGGTTTGGGAAAAGATTTCCTTGGAGAAAAGTGGAAAAAACCTGTTTATTTAACAAGCCAAGTATTCACAAGCATAAAAAAATGAATAATATTAAACAATAAAACCTCTCACTCTTCTGAAGAGAGGGCAAATTCAGAACGTCCTTGTCGTGGGGTGTAACTTGGCTCACTCAATCTCTTATCAGTCTCTCCTGCGCTGGAAAATGCCACATCCCGGGCCCTGGTGGGCCACAGGTGTGAGCTCCCGGTGTTTTTTGGGTTTTTCAGTCCAGAGCAGGGCCGATCAGTTCCAAGAAAAAGAAAAGCCACAGTTCTGGGAACTTCTCTGCCTCAGCTAGCTAAAAAAATTAACTAAAAAGCAAAGGAGAGCTCTCTTCTGCTGTCTGTTACCTCCGCTGAGGCGTAGCGACCTGGTTCCAGGAACGACACGGCAGCCACACCCAGGCTGCTCGGACCACCAGCTCACAGACACCAGTGTGGTGGACGGCTAATGGCGTTTATTAACTGGTTACATGGAGTTATAAAACCTCTGTTTGCTACATCACATCCGTCTGCTTACGTTACAAGTTAGGTGTTGCTTACCTTATCAAGGACACTAACCAACTAAGTATTGAGGGAGGGGTTCTGTCTGCCCGTACAACGCGATGTCTTCCAACCGCCTGTCCCTAATCTCCCACATTTCCCCCCCCTCCCATGACTAAGTAAAAAAGTATAAAAGTATAAATGTTATAAAAGTATAAATGTCATAAAAATGCAAAAGCTGTTAAAGTTAGTATAATAGGATACAAAAATAATATAAAATGTTAGTAACAAACACACTTCACGGTAATTGCAGGCGTTCGACAAATAGGATGTCGACTTTCTCTAAACGTCTTCTAACAAACGACACTAACTTGTTCAAAATGCAAGGCCCAAAAATCAATGTCAGGAGTATCATGGTGAGAGGGCCTATTAATGTGGGAACAAGGGTGGCTAGCCATGGGGACTGATTGAACCATGACTCGAACCATCCTTGTTGGGCCTCTCTCTCTCTCTTTCTCTGGGCCAGTCTTCCTCTCAGCTCAGCCATGGAGTCTCGCACGACTCCGGTATGGTCTGCATAAAAACAGCATTCTTCTCTCAAGGCGGCACACAGGCCTCCTTGCTGCATGAGCAAGAGGTCCAGTCCTCACCTGTTCTGCAGGACGACTTCCGAAAGCGAGGAGATAGATCTTTCCAGAGAGGAGATGGATTTTTCAATTCTCAGTAAGTCTTCGTCAATTGTCATTTGCAGCTGAGAAAGTCTTTGATGTTGGGTTACGAGAGCTGAAACACCTGTGGCTGTGCCAGTGGCTCCTAGGCCAAGGAGCATTGCAATGGTTATACCTGTCATTACTTCTCTTTTGTGGAGCAGGATGGTTTCTTCTAAAAAGCGATACATTTCTTCTTCTTCGTGATATAGGACTCTAGGAACAATCAGAACTTGGACACAAAAGTCAGCAAGGTTATTGAATTTGCTAAGGTACACACAGGGGGTTATTCCGATTTGTTGACAGACCCACATTCCTGATAGGAACGGAACTGCCCACTTATCAGTCTTTTGACTAGGTTGGATGAACTCAGTACAGATATTTCCCATCTGCTTTGCTACGGTTACACTGCCAAAGCATTTGCCTCGGCCTGTGACTTGACTCAGGGTAATTTCTCTCCGGGGTGTGTCCCACTTACAGTTGTGTGGATTGTTTGCTGCAGAATATTCGAAAGGAGCATCAAGGGCGACACCCTCATAAAAAGGAGGTTCTGCATTATAACATAACCAGCATGATTTTGTAAAGTTCGGATTGGATTGGTTCAACGACAAAAAGGTAGCATTTAACACACTAAGAAACAGATTGTAAGGATCTGACTTAGGTTTTTGGTAGATAGCTAAAGGACTGAATGAGGAGGAGGTGCCAGATGTGGCCTCTCTCCTGTGTCTGCATGCTGTGAGAATCTGATAGGGTCTACTTGATCGGGGTACTGACGGTAGGAGTCTGATAATTTTCACGTTCGCTCAATTTAAATGCCTGGCTGCACTTAAAGCATGCCATTTTTATCTTCTTCCAGTCTGTGAGAGGAGTTCGTTCTTTTTCTGACTTCCCCTCAACCCAAGTAGAAACATTGTTGTTACTGATTTTATATACTGTTACTTCTTCTTTGTCGGAGCTGAAGCCAGAGCCGGCAGCAGAGGACAGGCTTTCCTCTGAGCTAGAGTCCGGTTTAGAGCCGGAAGTCGACTGACTGGCTGCTTCCGGGCTCCGGAGCCCTTTGGTCGGGCTCCGACCCCACCCCTTTCCCTCGGGGCTGGGCCGCCCTTTCCCTCTTGGCCCCCGCCCCTTTCCCTCAGGGCTGGGCCACTCCTTCCCCCTGGGCCTCCGCCCCTTTCGGGGCTGAGCCGCCCCCTGCACCTGCGCTCCCCCCGCCTCCTGCTGTGGGAGCTTCTTGCCTTAGAAAAACGTGCTTTTTGGCAAAGATTAGCTTCAGTTCTCTCTTTGCGCTCTCCTCCCTTTTTCTGCTTGCACGCCCCCGCATTAGCAAACAAGCTCTCTTTGTTTTCTTTGGCAACGGGCCCACTATCTAAATGACCTTCTTTTTTTTCTGTAGTATAGCTCCTGCTTTCCCTCTCGGATTCAGCACTATCTTGAGGCGCATAAGGTGGAGGTCCCTCCCCCGCTTTTCCAGCATTCCTAGCTTCTTCAGCTAGACTGTTGTAAAATGACTGCATCTGTTTTATCTCCTCAGCGAGCGACCTTGAGCTTGGAGGCTTTGAAGCGAGCTCTTGGTCTTCCGAGCCTCTGCACTCGGCAGAACTGACCCCATCAACACTCTGAACATTATTACTAACTTTCAGACTACAATCTTTTACACTCTGAAAATTCTTAATAACAGTTCCCTCTGAGAAAGTTTGCGTCACTGCCGCGATGCCTAATTGGGGGGAAACCTTTAAACAATTTCGGGCAGCTCTCCAGGTTTCTTGCTCGTGCAAAGCCTTCTGTAAAGATTCTACGACCCTTCCCCATGCTTTAAGATTTTTCCCCGAGCCGGAAGACATTGTGTCTTCGGCAAGAGCCTTAGTACATTGATCCCAAACATCTGGGTGGAGGATATCCACCGGTCTATCAATAATACTAAGTTGCAAAAGCCTCGTCACTGCGAGGGTAAAATCTTTTGCTTTACAATCAATTCCCCACTGCTTATGAATCTGAGAAACGACCTTCACGAGAGCTTCCATCCTCTGCGTGGGTCCGGAGGCGTCCCTCCCGCCGAGCTGGACCAGCCGCTCGGCCGTCGTTCACCCGTCCAGGCGACTCCCGTTCTCCTGGGCAACTCCCGGGGTTTCGGCACCACTTGTTACCTCTGCTGAGGCGTAGCGACCTGGTTCCAGGAACGACACAGCAGCCACACCCAGGCTGCTCGGACCACCAGCTCACAGACACCAGTGTGGTGGACGGCTAATGGCGTTTATTAACTGGTTACATGGAGTTATAAAACCTCTGTTTGCTACATCACATCCGTCTGCTTACGTTACAAGTTAGGTGTTGCTTACCTTATCAAGGACACTAACCAGCTAAGTATTGAGGGAGGGGTTCTGTCTGCCCGTACAACGCGATATCCTCCGACCACCTGTCCCTAATCTCCCACAGCTGTCTGTGCTGCAGACAACACAGTCCGTGAGAAGGAATGCAGGGGAGCAAGTGCAGTTTCTGAAAACAAACTGCACGCTTTTTCTTTCCTCCCTTTGCTCTCGGAACCAGTCTTAAAGGTGCAGAACTTAATATCCAGCATAAACAAAACAGACGATTGGGGATACAAGCATCAGAAAGTCACCCTAGGACACCTGTGCATGCTTATATAGCATGTTTTTGCATAGGATCTTTTAAAAATTAATCAGAAATGGCTCAGGTTATATTTTTTCAAGAAAACACAGTTTGCCTTTTATATTTTCAACAAACCTTTAAGTTCAACAGTTATTTTTCCAAAGACCATTTTGTTTTGGTATTTCCAGTAGGCAACTTTATGGGAATTGCCATTTCATATTATTTTATTTTAAAATTACTTATAGTGTGACAGTTGTTTTTCTTCCCTTGATTTTGATTATGAAACAATTTCCCTCTGCTTTCAAGGCATGTCACACTTACTGTTTCTTTCATCTCATTCAATCATATCTAGAAACATGAGGCAATAAAACTGGAGTAAACTTGACATAAAAACAGGAAGTGTCAAAGCCTAGGAGACAAATAATAGGCACTTAAATGTAGCAAGGATTTCACCAACCACTGCAAGATCAATTACTTTTTTTTCCCCTTTAACATGCCTTCCTTAACATTCATTCCATTTAAGACTTCATCTTCCTGAAAGAAATGTATCTGCTGCCTGGCCCTCACATAAACCACCTTTCACAGGTTAATTCTTACCTGATTTACACCTTTTATACACCACAGAAGTTTCAGGACAAAGTCAGAGAGAAATTTGGCCACAAAGTCAGGTCTACTCCATGTAGGTTTGGATATTTTTTCCCCTATTGTATATTCAGTGATTTTGAAACAATGTAGTTAGCATTTTGAATTCATTATTTCTCTGTCTCTGAACCAAAGAACTCATCTGGATTATTCCCAGCCTTCCAGTACTTTTGGTCCAGATCACAGCACACATACTTCAAGCAGTATTAATTTCCTTTGTGTATGGAATGATCTTCAAATAGAAAAACTAAATATTGTAGAGGCACAATACTAGGAAGACAGCTAGTAACTTACCTGTGTCAACTCTAGTGGACACAGTGGCTAAATGCTTAGGGAAACACATGTGAACACCACATGACAGATCCATATGTACTGTCGGGAAGATCTTATCACTTGTCCTGTCTCTCAGTGCAGTTTTGAGTAAGTGCAGGAGTGCCAGGAAATCACTTACCATTGCCCAATTTTTCAACTCTTTCAAAACTGTAACTGATGTTATAACAGATGCACTAGGACATCCAAAGGACCACACTTAGAAGGCTGGAATACAATAGGCTTTGGCTTCTCTTCCCACACTGCTGATGTCTGCTTTTTAGCCACTGCAGGAAGATATTTAGCAGCTAGGTATTCTGCACTTGGACTCCTTATACCAGAGAAATTTCTACTTAGGACACACTGGGCCCAGTTGTTTCAGGACTACAACAGGAAGGCAGAGGCACATGGAAAGAAATCTGATAAGAATTAAACTATCATCAAAGTCTTTTAATTTATTATTAACTTTAGATCAGACAAAGACAAAAGCTGGCATGGTGAAGATTAACTGAAGATCTTGAAAGCAATCACACATAGTGCACATTTTGGTACTATTAATAGTAAAAACATCTATCTTCTATGGTGATTTACCTCAATATCTTAACAAATTCTTCAATGATGTGAACAAGTAGGACACTTGGCACAGCATCACTCGCTGTGAACATTTAGATGGTCAAAACTGGTTTTATTCACAAAGTTTTTCATACATGACAACTGACTTCTAAAATTGTATAAAATATATTTAAAAGGGTAACACATACTTCTATGAACAAGAATGAAAGAAGAGGAAGCATATTAAAAAGCTTAACTAAAATCAGCATAGTTCAACTGAGGTGAAGTTACAAAACAAGGAACCCTTGGCACTGGTTACAAGGCTAAAAAGCAGTCCAAATCTTCAATCCAAGAGCTGATATCCGCAGAAGAACCAAATATTAATCCTTGATATTTTGAAATAACCCTAAAAAAATGAGACTTCATAACCTGTTGAACTAAAGCAGAGAAACAATCAGGTTGCTCAGTGTTCAAGGTTTTTCAAGTCTTTAGGACTGTACTATTTTTTCTGGCTTGTCTTGCAGAATCATTTAATAAAACTGGACAGGAATAAATTCACTCTGGAAAGGCATTTTGCATTCTTTCAGAAGATAAAAGCCTCATATAATGCAAAAACAATACACCAAATAAGGCAGATGGGTTTTGGTTTTGATGATCTGTTCTCTGGTTTGAATAGGCAGATAGAAAACAAAGCAATTTTTTAAGCCTATAAATGGAGAAAAGGAGGCAAGAATGCTTATTAAGGACTACTTCTATGGAACATTTTGAAATTGAAATCTTCAAGGAGTCTTACATCTAGATACCTGTGAAATTACTAGTTCTCCCATAAGCACAGAAGCTACTACAGGAGATGCTACATGTGCAGTTCTGGGCTTATGTTTGGATTCAGTTAATTTCCAGAACCACAGACCTTTCACAGCTTTCAAAATGAAGGCAGCATGAGTATAAAAAGAGTGAAGAGTCCCTTTGTTTGCCTCTTGGTTTTCCAGTGCCAAATAAGATAGGCTAATTCATTGATCCTGGCACTATTACTGCCTGCCTTCAAGATGAACTAGAGTTAAAGCTAGTCTAACAGAGGAAGAAGGTTTTGCAAATTACATCACATCATGTCAATAAACAAGCACCAGGATGAAGCGTTCAGGTGGACTGTAGGCCTCTTATGATTGTCCAGTTCAACATTCACTCCTTGTACAAGGTTGGGGAGCAGCTCAGCTCCCCTTGTCTGGATCATGGCTTCATCAGCCCCACACACCATTATTTGTGCCCACAGATGCAGATCTAGGTGAGTGACATTTTCTCATTTGAGACCTGGCTTTCTGAACCAGGAAGGAAAACTCCTACCCATTCTGTGCTGATACATTTAGGTGTAGAAGACTTTTAGGACAGATACCTTCTTACAGTTGCAAAAACTCTACTAGGACATTGTGACAATCCACCCTTAAGGGAAAGGAAGCAACTGCATAAACAAGGAGCAGAAAAATAAAAATCAAAGAATGGGTAATTTTAACTTCCCAGACATCAATGTGGGAGATTAGGGACAGGCGGTCGGAAGATATCGCGTTGTACGGGCAGACAGAACCCCTCCCTCAACTCTTAGTTGGTCAGTGTCCTTGATAGGGTAAGCAACACCTAACTTGTAACGTAAGCAGATGGATGTGATGTAGCAAACAGAGGTTTTATAACTCCATGTAACCAGTTAATAAACGCCATTAGCCGTCCACCACACTGGTGTCTGTGAGCTGGTGGTCCGAGCAGCCTGGGTGTGGCTGCCGTGTCGTTCCTGAACCAGGTCGCTAAGCCTCAGCGGAGGTAACAAGTGGTGCCGAAGCCCCGGGAGTCGCCCGGGAGAACAGGAGTCGCCTGGACGGGTGAACGACGGCCGAGCGGCTGGTCCAGCTCGGCGGGAGGGACGCCTCCGGACCCACGCAGAGGATGGAAGCTCTCGTGAAGGTCGTTTCTCAGATTCATAAGCAGTGGGGAATTGATTGTAAAGCAAAAGATTTTACCCTCGCAGTGACGAGGCTTTTGCAACTTAGTATTATTGATAGACCGGTGGATATCCTCCACCCAGATGTTTGGGATCAATGTACTAAGGCTCTTGCCGAAGACACAATGTCTTCTGGCTCGGGGAAAAATCTTAAGGCATGGGGAAGGGTCGTAGATGCACTGCAGAAGGCCTTGCAGGAACAGGACACCTGGAGAGCTGCCCAAAATTGTTTAAAGGTTTCCCCCCAACTAGGTATTGCAGCAGCGGCGCAAACTTTCTCAGAGGGAACTGTTGTTGAGAATTTTCAGAGTGTAAAAGAATGTACTCTGAATGTTAGTGATAATGCTCAGAGTGTTGATGAAGTCAGTTCGGCCGAATGCATAGGCTCAGGCTCAGAAAATCAAGAGCTCGCTTCAAAGCCTCCAAGCTCAAGGTCGCTCACTGATAGCGCTGAAAACAAAGAGAGCTCGTTTGCTAACGCGGGGGCGCGCGAGCAGAAAAAGGGAGGAGAGCGCAAAGAGAGAACTGAAGCTAATCTTTGCCAAAAAGCGCGTTTTTCTAAGGCAAGAAGCTCCCACAGCAGGAGGCGGGGGCAGCGCAGGTGCAGGGGGCGGCTCAGCCCCGAGAGAAAGGGGCGGGGGCCAAGGGAGAAAGAGTGGCCCAGCCCTGAGGGAAAGGGGCGGGGGCCAAGAGGGAAGGGACGGCCCAGCCCTGAGGGAAAGGGGCGGGGTCGGAGCCCAGCCAAACTGCTCCAGAGCCCGGAAGCAGCCAGTCAGTCGACTTCCGGCTCTGAACCGGACTCTAGCTGGGACTGGGACAGCCAGTCCTCTGCTGCCGGCTCTAACTCCGGCTCTGACAAAGAAGAAGTAACAGTATATAAAATCAGTAACAACAATGTTTCTACTTGGGTTGAGGGGCAGTCAGAAAAAGAACGAACTCCTCTCACAGACTGGAAGAAGATAAAAATGGCATGCTTTAAATGCAGCCAGGCATTTAAATTGGGCAAACGTGCAAATTATCAGACTCCCACCTTCAGTGCCCCAGTCATTCAAACCCTATCAGATTCTCACAGCATGCAGACACCGGAGAGAGGCCACACCTAGCACCTCCTCCTCATTCAGTCCTTTAGCTATCTACCAAAAACCTAAGTCAGCTCCTTACAATCTGTTTCTTAGTGTATTAAATGCTACCTTTTTTTCATTGAACCAATCCAATCCGAACTTCACAAAATCATGCTGGTTATGTTATAATGCAGAACCTCCTTTTTATGAGGGTGTCGCCCTTGATGCTCCTTTCGAATACTCTGCAGCAAACAATCCACACAACTGTAAGTGGGACACACCCCAGAGAGAAATTACCCTGAGTCAAGTCACAGGCCGAGGCAAATGCTTTGGCAGTGTAACCGTAGCAAAGCAGAGGGGAAATATCTGTACTGAGTTCATCCAACCTAGTCAAAAGACTGATAAGTGGGCAGTTCCGTTCCTATCAGGAATGTGGGTCTGTCAATAAATCGGAATAACTCCCTGTGTGTACCTTAGCAAATTCAATAACCTTGCTGACTTTTGTGTCCAAGTTCTGATTGTTCCTAGAGTCCTGTATCACCAAGAAGAAGAAATGTATCGCTTTTTAGAAGAAACCATCCTGCTCCGCAAAAGAGAAGTAATGACAGGTATAACCATTGCAATGCTCCTTGGCCTAGGAGCCACTGGCACAGCCACAGGTGTTTCAGCTCTCGTGACCCAACATCAAAGACTTTCTCAGCTGCAAATGACAATTGACGAAGACTTACTGAGAATTGAAAAATCCATCTCCTCTCTGGAAAGATCTATCTCCTCGCTTTCGGAAGTCGTCCTGCAGAACAGGCGAGGACTGGACCTCTTGCTCATGCAGCAAGGAGGCCTGTGTGCCGCCTTGAGAGAAGAATGCTGTTTTTATGCAGACCATACCGGAGTCGTGCGAGACTCCATGGCCGAGCTGAGAGAAAGACTGGCCCAGAGAAAGAGAGAGAGAGAGGCCCAACAAGGATGGTTCGAGTCATAGTTCAATCAGTCCCCATGGCTAGCCACCCTTGTCCCCACATTAATAGGCCCTCTCACCATGATACTCCTGACATTGATTTTTGGGCCTTGCATTTTGAACAAGTTAGTGTCGTTTGTTAGAAGACGTTTAGAGAAAGTCGACATCCTATTTGTCGAACGCCTGCAATTACCGTGAAGGGCGCTTGTTACTAACATTTTATACCACTTTTGTATCCTATTATACTAACTTTAACAGCTTTTGTATTTTTATGACATTTATACTTTTATAGCATTTATACTTTTATACTTTTTTACTTAGTCATGGGAGGGGGGGGAAATGTGGGAGATTAGGGACAGGCGGTCGGAAGATATCGCGTTGTACGGGCAGACAGAACCCCTCCCTCAACTCTTAGTTGGTTAGTGTCCTTGATAAGGTAAGCAATACCTAACTTGTAACGTAAGCAGACGGATGTGATGTAGCAAACAGAGGTTTTATAACTCCATGTAACCAGTTAATAAACGCCATTAGCCGTCCACCACACTGGTGTCTGTGAGCTGGTGGTCCGAGCAGCCTGGGTGTGGCTGCCGTGTCGTTCCTGAACCAGGTCGCTACGCCTCAGCAGAGGTAACAACTGCATAAACAAGGAGCAGTAAAAATAAAAATCAAAGAATGGGTAATTTTAACTTCCCAGACATCAACTGGGAACATCATACAGCAGATGCAAACAGGCCCAGGAAATTTCTGATGCACATTGAAGATAACTTCTTGGTGCAGGTACTAAGGGAACTGACTAAGATGCCCTCCTAGATCTGGTTGTAAAGAGTGAGGGACTTGGGCAAAGTGGTGATTGATGACTGTCTTGGTCACAGTGACCACAAAGTAGTTGAGTTTCAAAATGTTGGCAATGATAGAAGAAAAACTGCCAGAGAAACTTTGACCCTGGATGTGGGGAGAGCAGATTTCAGGCTGCTAAAGGAGCCAGTTAGTAAAGTCTCCTGGGAATCTCCTTTTGAAGGTATTGGGGTGAAGGTGATTTTTGAAAAGAAAGAAAAACAAAACTAAAACAAAAACAAAAGCACGGGTGTTACCACCGCTGTGGCTTAGCGACCTGGTTCAGGAACGACACGGCAGCCACACCCAGGCTGCTCGGACCACCAGCTCACAGACACCAGTGTGGTGGACGGCTAATGGCGTTTATTAACTGGTTACATGGAGTTATAAAACCTCTGTTTGCTACATCACATCCGTCTGCTTACGTTACAAGTTAGGTGTTGCTTACCTTATCAAGGACACTAACCAACTAAGAGTTGAGGGAGGGGTTCTGTCTGCCCGTACAACGCGATATCTTCCGACCGCCTGTCCCTAATCTCCCACACACGGGGAACAGCCAGAGTCAAACACCTTCTTCACAGAAGTAGTGGTGAATGCTCAGTTTATTGAGGGTACACAGGGTTCTTTTATACATATATCATTCTTGTGCACAAGCTGTTCACACGGCATTTTACTACTAACTATTGGCTAGTGTTATCTGCATAAGCATTCCTTTGCAGTGAACTGTTTACACTTTGTTGAGGGAAAAAGCTGCTTCTCAGGCTCAGTGTCCTGGTTCTCAGGCTCATCGTCCTTGACAGTGCTAAAACAACAGAACTTTCCCATCACTGTCAATCCTCTCTGTGTCTGTCTCCAAAAATCCTGCTACAATTCCCCCTTTTTCTTTTGCACAAGCTAAGCATTAGATATTGTCTTACACAACATAATCTTAATACATGACATTACACAACTTAGTACTAATAATCCTAATAATATAAGTAATAATATAACAAACACTTGTTTAATAAGACTTCAGCTATCTTGTAATCCTAAGGCTACTTAACTAATCTCTAAATACATTATCACTTTCTTTTAAATCATGTAATTTGTTCTTCATTCATTGCAATTTTTGTGAATTGATCCAGAATGGTCAGACAGGTTCATGCAACACATTCCCTCAAACTCTTCACACCTATGGTTATGTACTAAAAGCAAAAATCAATAGCAGCATGGGTTTGCAAAGCAGCATGGTTAACATGGTAACATCCGCTGATAGCTTACCCAAAATTTGACTAGTTAAATTCAATTCTGATTTGGTCCAGCATGCCATCTGCTTTAATGTGGTCATTGCTCTGGTGGCTGTTGCTCCTGGTATAAACATGGATGTTAACACTGTCCTAACTTGGGACTAGAATTTAGAATTTTTTATGTCTGTACAGTTCAACTCATGTATGGCACGTTTTCTCCGAGTAACTTTTGCTAAAGTCATCAATGCGGTTATGTTAGGGTGAAACAGGGCAAGCTTCCCTAAATAGCATGGGCCTTATGTGGGCTGGCTGGGACTCCATTCCAAGCACGGTCCCCACATATTAAAAATGTTCCCAGTGGAAGGCATCGTGCTGGTTTGCCAGTCAAATTACATTTGGAATAGAGTTGTTGGTGTACACTGCTACTAGATAGTCAAGCTGAATTTATTGCAGCCCATTTCTGGCTATGTATATTTAAACTCTGCTCTGTGGGGGGCTCAAAGGACACCCAACCTCCCTCACTTCTATTTGTAGAGCTGGCATTTATACATTCAAGGAGGTCTAATTCTTCAGGTGGTGAAGTAAGCATATCATTAAGTTGCTCTATAATTTTTACACTGCCAGCCTTCATCAGCCTGGGTGGCTGTGAAACCTGATAACCACACTGTGTTGTTTGCAACAGTAAAATTCAGAAATGTCTCATTTTTCACATAACCTTTAAATTGAGAGGGCTCCAAAGGGGTGTTCCTGTTAAACAAGTTCTGAATGGGTCTTGGGGATTGGCCAGGCTAAGGCAAATAGAATCCTGTCCAGTCATTTTGGCAAATGTCACCCATTCATTAGTTCTCTTAGAAAATTGATGAGCTAATTGAGAAGATCCTGCAACACTTGTTGACACCATGAGCAAAAGGCACGCAACACGCAAGAACGTCTTACCATGCGGACCTACTATATCTCTCTCTTAATGGCCCACACTGTCTGCGCAAATCTCCAATCTGCTACTCCACCAAAATCATCAGGAACAGGGTTAGGTATTCTCAACACTACCTGTGCTGCTTGATAAAAGGCACCAAGGGTACCACTATAGCAATGGTCACACAAACCACCCTCATGCCAAAGCTTTGGTGTCTCTCTCTCAAATTGTGCACCACAAACTCCGCAGCTCAAATCTATAACTATTACTTCCTGACTCTGAGGACACTCTTTTTCTTGCCACTCATGCAAGTCCTGGGAAAGTTCCAACAACCCCAAGGGGCCTTGGCGATCGAAAATGCACGCTACAACCCAGTCTGGGTCAGGACGGCGTTGTTCACCAGCGGCCTCAACCACCACCTGTCTCAGCAAGGACTTCATGATCCGTGCTCTTCTTCCTTCTTTTCCTTCCTTGCTGGCCGAGTCCATTTACTCAGCATGCATTGTGGTCCAGTGTTTCTGTTCACTCTTATCTTACAATTTTCTCAGTGTCCAGCAAGATGTTTGCTGCGGCTCGGACATCTGATGACTCCCCCCATCCCAGGGCTGTCCTTATCTTTTATACTAATTGCTACGTATTTCTTGTTTACTATTTCTTACCAATGTCTATCACTATTACTAAAAAGGTCACCTTTACTCTGACCCAATCCTCACTACTTTGTGCCAACGTCACTGCAGAAATGGAGTGAGGGAACAAGAAGGAAGAAGAAGGAGACAACGCCCCAAATTCTCCATCTTGCCCCATTCACTTCAATGCCAAAAATCCCAAACCCACTGTTTTTTCACCCTGTGATATACTAAACTACTATTTTTCACACTCTTCTGGCCTGTAAACCCTCTTGCAGTGCAAGAAGCCTTTCCCATGGACTGAAATCAAAGCCAGTGTCTCTCTGAGCTCTGGGCTGGGGTCCCAGACCCCCCTGCCCAGGTCCCTGACCCTCCAGGGCAACCAAAGGAATGCCCTGGACTCCAACAGTCCAGATGCAAAGCTCAAAGGCTTGGGTGCAGCTGTTGTCAAATTCGCCTCAGAGGTTTCCTGATCGCTGACCAGCAGGTTTCAGAGTGACAGATTCCAGGGCCCTTGGAGATCTGTCAGTCTGGGACGAATTTGAGATCAGCTGCTCTGGCCAGAAGTGTTCCTCTTATCTACTCCAGAGCTGACCATCTGGCTTTTTATCTTCGGGGGCTTGTGGTGTTCACTGCGTGCAGAAGGCTTACTGTGACCCTGTTCAGCATGAAACCGCTTTGTCAGCAATGCATGAGTAAAAACCACCCCAGCTTGGCTCTTACTTGGCAGCTGCTGCAGCCACACAACTTAGTAAGATATCTCCGGGTTTTTATCAACTCAAGTCTTTAGTAAATAAATTCCAAATGGACACTAAACAAGTATTTCACTAAGAGATGATTAAATATTAAAATTAAAAGCAAGTCAGATGGCAGCTGTAATTATACTACATTAGAAACTCCAGTTGGTGGGGATCCATTCACCATATAGAGAGAAATTAGTAATCAAGGTAATTACAAAGACAGAGCATTTGTTTCCTACATGCTTTTCCAGGCTTGGAATCAACAGAGTTGACTACATGGAAAGCTGACTAGGGTGAACTCGGAATTCACTCTCAGGCAGGAGACTAGTTAAGTGTCACCGAGACACGCAAAGCAATCACACGTAGACAAAAAATTTCGCAGGGCAGAGAGGTTCCTCCGTGCCAGCTCAAGGCTGAGTCAGGGCGGAGAGAGACCTCCTTGTTTATTTCTTAATTCTTATACATTTGTGGTTCTGGCTAAAGATTGGCTTCTGGGGTTAAACACCCCTCAGCCTCAGTGGCTAGACCAACTGTCAGTTACAATTGTTTTCAGGTCAGAAATATGCAAACAAAGGACAGAGAATGAAAAACAAAGGATTTGTTTATGTTACATATGTGGGAAAAAGGTAGAAACAGCTCATAATATTGTACAGTAATTAAAAGATCTGACTCCATTTTATGAAAATTCAAAAGGCTATAAAAATCTCAGAAAAACCAGGGTAACAGTTAAGAAGTGTTACTGATAACAAAGAAGAAAAGTTATACAACATTGATTATTATAAATTACTTTGTTCTCATCTGCTTTTAGCATTTGTCTCTTACAGGTCTTCATCCATTCCTGTAGAAACCTAACTCTTTTTCCATTCCCCTGTGGCAGCTCCCATCCCTAGTGATGGTTCGAGTGCATGGGGCATCCCTTGATGCGGAACAGGTGGATGTGCAGGTGGGCAGCAATTCCGGTTGCACGCGCTGACACAGTATCGGAGCAGGTTAAACAGGGACAGAATCAGGGCAATCCAGAGGACAATATACTTATCAATAAAGCTGTTTAATCATTTGGTCAAGGCACAGCAGTGCTGGGCTTATGAATGCTGTGTCATATAGATACATTTCACTCTTGGTCATGTGGGCAACCACCAGTTGATTTGTAATCTTGGCACACACAAAACTAAAAGTCAGGATGTAGAGGCAGAGATGCCTCTCAAAGAGCTGCACAGCAGATTTCTTGTAGATCATCGCAGCCAAGACAATCACGGAGCCAATATGGAGAAAAGGTGAGAGGACACTTGTTCCTGCTAAAGTGGATCCCTTTTTTGCCAACTCCAGTTTGCACAGGAGAATACGGTTCCTGCCACAGTACAAAGAGCTGGGAGTATTTTCACCTGAATGTTCAGCATTGGAATCAGAGATTGCTAAAAAGGTGGTCCTCCAATCACTGCCAGTAAATGCATGATTATTATGAAGATTTGTACGTCAGACACATCAATCATGCCGAAGCGCAGCATTCCTGAGACGCGCGTCTGTCAGTGCGCACAGTAAAACATGAATGTCACAGCAAAACAACAGAAGAACATCCAGTCAGGGTTGGTGTCCAGCTGCACAACAATACAAGTTTCTAAACCCACAAAGACTGTGGACAATGAATCACAGCCATGATTAAAAAGCTCTCTTAACGGAGTGCTGCTATTTGTCCTTCTTGCTTGTTTTCCATCTGTAGCATTCAGGGACTGGAATGCCACAGGCACATGCAATGAATGTCCAGGAAGGTGCCTGCCTTTGAAGCTGTTGAGCAGTAACATACTAATAACAGAGTTGTAAATATATTATTAACAGTTTGATGATGGTGATCAGATTGGGGGCAGTCCAGGCTGGAGAATTGATATCTGCAGTATGAATCCAATCTAACATTGCTCAAGCACTTTTCAGATTTCAAGCTGTGCTCTTTTACTGTGGGGTGTTTTTTTGCCTGTTGCAAGATTTTCCATTCATGCTGATCATACACAGGATTGCCATCTTGGAACACGACAGGACATGCTACAGGACATGCCATGTGTCCTGCGGGTTCCCACTGTCCTTCTAGTATAACATCACATATAATTCCAGACCATCGAGTCACGGAGGGGAGGGCAGCCAAAGGTGTTGCCTGGGAACTGCTTTCTGCAGTTTGTTCTAGCAATTGTTGCATTGGAGTTAACTGGGAGCTGAAAGACATTGGCTCCTCCTGATTTTTAGCACTTATTGTAGGTAGTTCTTGGGCTTTTTCCAGCAGCAGCTTAGTTGCTGCATGTGCTTGCTCATCCAGGCGTTGCATCACTGCCTGAATTTGATCAGTCAGTTCTTTTAAACCAATTGTGGGTTCTGCTGTGGGTTCTGCTCCATCACTGGGGTCCTCCTCTAATTCGTCCGGCAGCAGAACATTGTCGGGGGAAGGTGGTTGACAGCAGGGGTCACCAGTTCCCCTCTCTTGGTCGACCAGTGTCTCTTCGGGCACAACCGGGAAAGGGGGGACACTCGGTGCATGCGTTGTGGGAGCGGCGGCACTGGGAGCGGCAGCAGCCCCGGCCCCGGCCCATGGTGGCAGCAGCGGCGGCAGGGGGGCCGTGCAGACTACCGGGGGCTGCTTTCTCCTCGTCCTGCCTGTTGCTGCGGGGCGGCAGGGGCGACGGGCATGATGGAGCCACTGCCGCGGAGGGACGGGGGCGGTCCGCGGGCCGGGAGCAGCGAGCCGGGCATTGGCCAGCTGTTTCTGTCCCATCTCAGGGACGGCAGTTGTTTCTGCCCATCCCAGGGACGGCAGTTGTCGGGGGCTCCTTTTTAGGAGCTTAAATTCCCCGGCATTCCGGTGGTCTTAGAGTTCTGGCCCTCTGCAAAGCTCTGTGCCAAACGCAGGAAAAGACGGAGTCTTCAAGGTTACATGCTTCGTTTATTAGTTCTTATCTTATAATTTTCTCAGTGTCCAAAAGATGTTTGCCGCGGCTCGGACATCTGGTGACTCCCCCCGTCTCTGGGCTGTCCTTATCTTTTATACTAATTGCTACGTATTCTTTATTTACTATTTATTACCAATGTCTATCACTATTACTAAAAAGGTCATCTTTACTCTGACCCAATCCTCACTAACTACTTTGTGCCAACGTCACTGCAGAAATGGAGTGAGGGAACAAGAAGGAAGAAGAAAGGGACAACACCCTAAATTCTCCATCTTGCCCCATTCACTTCAATGCCAAGAATCCCAAACTCACTGTTTTTTCACCCTGTGATATTCTAAACTACTATTTTTACACTCTTCTGGCCTGCAATGCTTCCTGCAGTGCAAGAAGCCTCTCCCATGGACTGAAATCAAATCCAGTGTCTCTCTGAGCTCTGGGCTCTGGGCTGGGGTCCCAGACCCCCCTGCCCAGGTCCCTGACCCTCCAGGGCAACCAAAGGAATGCCCTGGACTCCAACAGCCAGCGACGGTGCCGGGGTGCCGGAGACGGCCAGAGGGCATGGCAGGGGCCCCGCGGCGCTTCCCCGACTTTGCCGTGCCACGGAGTTGTTAAATGTCCATTTCCCCACGCCCAGTTAATCAGCTTTTGCAGTACTTTCTCTGCTACTGTTTTTCCTCTCTCAGAGAGTATAATAATAAATAACTTCAATGCGGCAGCAAATTCACATTCCATGCTTGCCTTGTCAATGGGGCAGGGAAGTGAGTACTCAAAGCCTTCCACCTTTTTTCAAGAAAACTGCCCCCTGTTCCCCTTACCAGCTCAGCCTCTGCAAGGACGGCGAGCTTCTGCCTCAATGCTGATGCATTTCTCGGCAGATCAGCGTCTGACCGCTATTTTCCGGAGGGTCTCACCTCAATGCAGCTGCATCTGTCGGCGAGTTCAGCGTCCAACCGCTCAGCATCCCACCGCTAATTTTCTCCTCCACGTCGTCACCCCAAGGTCCCTGTTCGGGCACCAATTGAAGGTGATTTTTGAAAAGAAAGAGAAACAAAATGAAAACAAAAACATGGGGAACAGCCAGAGTCAAACACCTTCTTCACAGAAGTAGTGGCAAATGCTCCATTTATTGAGGGTACACAGGGTTCTTTTATACATATATCATTCTTGTGCACAAGCTGTTCACACGGCATTTTACTACTCGCTATTGGCTAGTGTTATCTGCATAAGCATTCCTTTGCAGTTGCCTGTTTACACTTTGTTGAGGGAAAAAGCTGCTTCTCAGGCTCAGTGTCCTGGTTCTCAAGCTCATCGTCCTTGACAGTGCTAAAACAACAGAACTTTCCCAGCATTTTCAGGACTCTCTGTGTCTGTCTCCAAAAATCCTGCTACACCTCTATCTCACACAGGGCAGCTGCTGCCCCTCTCCTCTCGTGCCCTGCATGGCACAGGAGGCAGTGTGTAGCCTGTGCCCAGACCGGCAACAGGACCCACGTCTGGAGCTACGGGGTCTGTGCCGCCAGCCATGGCCAACACTGGGGGCAGTGGGCAGCCTGTGCCAGCAGTGTCTAGAGGCATTGAGGTGGACCCAAAGTGGCTGGCTGGCTGGCTTTCTTGCTCCCCCATTGGCAAAGTCCACCTGTCTGCAGCTACAGCAAACAAAACCCTGGCAGCTACAAGTATCATCCCAGCTAGCAACCAAAGCGTCCACTCAATGGGACAGCCAGAGCCGCCGTGCCCAAGAGTGCGCTGGGGCCTTGAGCCATGACTATCTCTGCAAGCTTGGCGCTGGCTCAGTGCATTATCGACTGCTAGGTTGCCTTTCTTCATTGTGGCTTCTTTGCATTTCTGGTAATGCTGGATTGCAATGCTGCCACTTTGGGCAGGAAGCAAGTCTGCCACTTGTTCATGGCGTGGGAACTCAATGCCGAGGGGATCAGCTGCACAGGGATTTCGGTCAGGGTAAGGTGATTCCATGGGGCTTGGGTTAATCTTGGAGTCTGGTCGCACTGAGGGTTTGGGGGAATTATCTTCTCATGGCACATAATGACTGATATTCACGCCGTTTTCTTTAATGGCTGCAGTGATTGTTCTGCACGTGGCCAGATGCCCGCAAGCTTCAGCATCGCTGTCCCTGGTGCTATTAAAAAGTGTCTGCTCCACCGCTTGCCAGGCTTCTAGCCGAAGGGGTCCCTTAAAGGGAAAGCCTTTAACGTTATTAGACACCAAATTTCGCAGGGTGCTCAGCTTTGCATCAGCAATACTAATCATCTGCTGATGTAGGAGCTGTTGTATCTGGCTGTAGTGGTTTCACGTTTGCTAAATTCTGGTTGCCAAGTTTAGTGTAGCGGGCTTAGTGTTTACTCTCTTTTTGTGGGAGAAGATCAGGAGAAAGCAAAGCAGGCTTAAGCTTAAAAATAAACAAATAGTTTTGTTAACACACACTAAAAGAACGGAAAAGTTGAAAAAAAACCCCAAAACAAAACAGGATAAAACTTCAAAACACTCTTCCCTCCCCCTAAAAACTGTTAACTTTCCTACAAAACAACATAGAGAGACACAACCTGTGATTTTCAGTCAGTTTCACCATTTAAACATAATCTTTCATCACTTTGGGAGAGGAGTCTCTCTAGAGTACCATGGAGACACTCGCCACAAGACAAAAACAGTCTTGTGGCTCCCAATGTCACAAATCTGCAACCGCCCGGAATTTTTGCAGATTGTGCAGTCCCACCCATTAGCAGCCTTTCCCCTGGCTACTCATGGGCCTCTCAGTGTATTTGGGGTACTGTTTAAGAATGCTTCTTCTAGTACAAAACAAGGATTCTCTTCTTCTATCTCTAAAATCATCTCTATCTCAAAAGAAATAGAGACCTCCTTTTACCCCAGGAGCCGAGGGCTTCAAATCACTTTCTCTCTAAAATCATCTTCGTCTCAAAGGCTGAGACCTCTTTTTACCCCAGGAGTGAGGGGCTTTGAGATTCTCACTTAAATCTCAATCGTATCAATCCCTAATTTGATTAGAATCAGCATTCCCCCAACAACATTAAGATGTTACAAGAAACAGTCCATTTCTCCATAGTTTAGACCAGAGAAGTCCAGTTAAAAATGTCCACATTCTCAATCCCTCTTCTAATAATTTTTATCAGTTCTTTTACTCTTGTTCCACTGACTTCATGCAGTGCCTTTTCTACGTACACTCTGTCTCTTTCTTTTCTCTTTCAGGGAAGGGTTAGGCCTTGGAAGCTTCATGTTGCAAGGAACGGGTTAAATCTGCCCAGGCCTGCAGTGGCCATGTGATTTCTGCCCCAGGCAGTAGTCTCATATTGGCCCGGGTTTCCTTCCTCCACTCTTTCTTTCTCTGTCTGGAATCACTGGAGGAGGAGGGGAGGGGAGAACTCTGCCCTCCCCTCGGTGACAATCAGGGCAGCCTCGGCCCAAATGGGCCCATAGCTGTTATCAGGGGCCTGGCAGAGATCCCTCCCTGCTCCAGGGGCTCCGGGGAATTTGAAAAAGTAGTTGATGTTAAGCTGCAACCTCTCCTCCCCTGCCAGGAGCTAATGGAACCTAGCCAGGCCTTGGGGCCAGCTTCCCACACCAAAGGGGAGGGGAAGCAGCAGGGCCCAACTCAGTGTTACCTGTTCAACTGACCAGGAGGAAAAAGGGGCTGACCTGCACAAAATCAGGGTTTATATGGGTACTTCCCAAAGTTGCATTTGACATTCTTAGTGGTCAAAACAGATGCCAATATCCCAAACTAGCCTTCTGATATGTCCCTGTCCTTTCTAAAACAATTCCAAAGTCCTGACAGGGAAAAACACTCCACATTCCTCCCTAACTAAAAACAAAACTGTGCCAACCCATGACACTGGTCTAAGCTCCTCCTTTGCTCCAGGGATATTTCACCTCCTACATTTGCTCCCACTGGTCTACTCACTTAACATGTGAGGTGTGCGCACTGGTCCTTGAGTTCTTTCCCTCAACACTGCTCTTCTGATCCTTCCCTGGATATTTTTTGGCTTTTTCCTGGATCTTTCCCCAGTCCTTCCCAGCCTTTTCCTGGATCTTTCCCTGATCCTTCCTGGCCGGCTGATTCCTTGACTTCAGTGGGAGTTGCTACAGGAGTGGTATTTGTCCTTTACCACCTTAAGTCCCTGTTCAGGTACCATTTGTAGCAATGCGCAACAAAGGCACGGACACTCTTGTGCATGCAAAGGGAATCACTTTATTGCAGAAGTTACCCCCCTTTTATACCTTTAATCTCAACCAGAAAAAAACAAAACATAACAGAAGAAGAACACCCATTGGCTGGCTCAGCTGCAGTGTTGTCCTGGTTTAGGGCAAATTTGGGAGAAAACCTCCAAATGGGGTCTCTCCAGAATAGCAAATACAAGCAGCCCCCCCACCCCCCCCACCCCCACCCCTAACTGGTCCAGGAAGAAATCTCCTTGGAGAAAAGTGGATAAAAAAACTATTTAACAGACAAAGTGCCCACAAGCACAAAAAATGAATAGCATGAAACAATAAAACCTCTCGCCGCTCTGAAGAGAGATGGCAAAATTGAGAAAGTCTTTGCTGTGGGTGTAGTTCGGCTCACTTAGTCTCTTATCAGTCTCTCCAGCGCTGGAAAATGCCGAGGTCCAGGCCCCAGTGGGCTGCAGGCATGAGATCCGGGTGTCTCTCTGGGTTTTTCACTCCAGGACAGGTTTAAACAGTTCCAAGAAAAAGGGGAAAAAAACAATCCAGGGAACTTCTCTGCCTCAGTATCCTAGGTTACAATGTAAGATGTGCCCAAAGTATATATTCTATCACCATCTACATGAGCTGTTGAAACTAGGTGGGGCAGTGTTTCTCTTGCCCCCTGACTCCAGACTATCTTCTGTTAATGGGCCATCAATGCCCTGCTGCATGACTCCTAGATAACTCCCTCTGGGAGCTATCTCTGTTTAATGGGCAATCAAGGACCCATTGCAAGACTCATAGAATGATATCAGTCCATTGTGAGATGCTCCGCCCAGGGGGAGAAGCCAAGCATTCCCACCTGGATATAATCTGGGATTTGGGACAGCAAAGGCAGCCTTACCCACTGGATTCCCAGAGGACAAGAGCTACTAGACCTTTCTGTGGGAACACTGCTTCAACAAGACCACTTCATCTGGACTGCTACCACCATGGTGTCAGGTTGTATTCTGACTCTGTCAGTGATCTTTTGTACTATTGCATGTGTTTTATTTTATTTTACCTTTTTTTCTCTCCTATTAAATTTTTTTTTCTGACTTGGAGTCTCTCGCTGGTTTTGCCTTCAAGCCAGCACATATATTGTGGCACTCAACGTGGGGCAGGAGGTACTGAGAAAAGTCAGAATTACAATTTTGTAGTGAGAAAAAAACCAGCTGTCTGCTATGATGCTCAACATGCTTTCATATATCTTATACCTAGCTCTCTACATTTTTCCGCACATGGTGCAGTATCTGCCGGTATTAATGCTCATGTGTAGACCAGGGTATGGTACCAAAATTGCTTTATTGGTCTATTATGTTTATTGCATGATAACCTCTGAGGCAATGAGCATCATTCGGAATATATACTCTATTTTGTTTTCTTGTCCTGGTCCAGAATGCTACATCTGGGCTCTCAACAATCGCACCCAGCCCCTGTGGGGAGGGGTAAAGAATAATTTTTTCCAGTCTTTTAGGCCTGGTACAACAGTTTTCGAAAGTACTGAGTTCTCTCTAGGTGCCAAGGACAGCATAATATTGATGTTAGTTCTGCTTTGCCTTCTCTGCACGGCCTGCACCATGCTTAGAAATCAAACACTACATGGGGTGGTGCAGCATCTCCTTGAGGAAGAGGGAAAAAGAAAGAAATGCAAAACAACGGCATCCGTGTCTACACAAACTGTCATAGAGAAAACAGGAACCGCATCTATGCAGAGTGTCACAGAAGAGAAAGGAACCAAAAACAAAGCAACAGTATCCGCATCTACGCAGACTGTCACAGAAGAGAAAGGAACCAAAAACAAAGCAACAATGTCAGTGTCTACACAAGCTGTCACAGAGGAGAAAGAAACCAAAGGTGCCATCAGCATCTCCACACAAACTGTCACCGAAGCAGAACAACCTAAACCAGTGGCAGTTGCCCCTGTTCAGAAGAAGAAATCAAAGAGCAAATCAGTCCGCATAATGACTGATGAGGATGTGGCAGGACCTTCGCACCCAGCAGAAGAGACAGAGACAGAGATCATCACCCGCTCTCTATCCCTGGGTGAACTGCGTGACCTGCGGAGGGAATTCACCCCCCAGACAAATGAGTCCATCCTGACCTGGCTGCTCCGCATCTGGGTTGCTGCAGCCAATGACACCATTCTGGATGGAAGTGAGGCCAGGCAATTGGGATCACTGTCCCAGGATGTGGTCATTGACCAGGGGATCGGGAGAACCCAAGAAACTCTCAGCCTCTGGCGGCGACTGCTATCAAGTGAGATGGACAGATACCTTTGCAAAGACCTCCAGGTGCACCAAGGAAAATTGAGCACAATGGAACAAGGTATCCGATGCCTGAGGGAAATGGCTGTGCTGGAGATCATTTTCTCAGAAGACGAGAGATTTCCTAAAAGCCCAGATGATGTCCAGTGCACATCGCAGATGTGGTTGAGATTTGCACGGCTTGGACCAGAGATGTACTCCCGTTTCCTGGCAACGCAGCAATGGAGGGAAGGCAAGGACAAGGTGGGCGTCTTAGTCAATAAACTAAGAATTTACGAGGACACTGTCACTGCCCCATTTCGTACCCGTCTCATCCGTGGAAACAAGGCTGGCTGAGCAAGTCCGGAGTTTGATTGAAGAGGGCCATCAGAAACTGAAAAAGGAACTTAAGGAAGAAATTTACCACATCTCGCCAGAACCAGCAAGAGTCTCTGCCACTAGGAGCAGGCATCCGCCAGCCAGGGAGAGAGGATACACTCCATGGGGTAACCTCTGGTCTTTTCTTCGGAAGCATGGAGAAGACATGAGGAAGTGGGATGGAAAACCCACCTCCTCCTTAGCAGCCCGGGTACATGAACTGAAGAGAGAGACACCTACCACAAAGAGCTCATCTAGAGTCAACACTGCTCCAGTCTCTCAGGCACAGAACTCCAGATGGTATAGGAAGAATGATATGACTGATTCCCTTGAAGGGACCTCAGGAACATATTTACAGGAAGAGAGCAACGTGTACCATGACCAGGAATAGGGGGGCCCTGCCTCTAGCCAGGTAGAGGAAAGGGACAATCGGATCTATTGGACTGTGTGGATCCGATGGCCTGGCACATCTGACCCACAAAAATATACGGCTTTGGTTGACACTGGCGCCCAATGTACCCTGATGCCATCGAGGTATTTAGGAACAGAATCCACTTCTATTTCTGGTGTGACAGGAGGGACCCAGCAGCTGACTATATTGGAAGCCGAAGTGAGTTTAACCGGGAATGGGTGGCAAAAACACCCCATCGTGACTGGCCCAGAGGCCCCATGCATCCTCAGCATAGACTATCTCAGAAATGGATATTTCAAAGACCCAAAAGGACATCCTTGGGCTTTTGGGATTGCTGCTGTAGAGACAGAAGACATCAGACAACTGAATACCTTGCCTGGTCTCTCAGACGACTCCTCTGCTGTGGGACTACTGAGAGTTGAAGAACAACAAGTACCAATCGCCACAGCAACAGTACGCCATTGGCAATACCGCACAGACAGAGACTCTGTGATTCCTATCCATGAGATGATTCGTAAACTGGAGAGCCAAGGGGTGGTCAGCAAGGCTCACTCACCTTTCAACAGTCCTATATGGCCAGTACGTAAGTCTAGTGGAGAATGGAGACTGACTGTGGATTACCGTGCTCTGAATGAAGTCACCCCACCACTAAGTGCTGCTGTGCCAGACATGTTGGAGCTTCAGTACGAGCTGGAGTCCAAGGCAGCAAAGTGGTATGCGACCATTGATATTGCCAATGCCTTCTTCTCCATTCCTTTGGCAGCAGAGTGCAGGGCCCAGTTTGCCTTCACCTGGAAGGGTGTACAGTACACCTGGAACTGACTGCCCCAGGCGTGGAAGCACAGCCCCACCATCTGCCGTGGGCTGATCCAGACTGCACTGGAAAAGGGTGAGGCTCCTGAACATCTACAGTACATTGATGACACCATTGTATGGGGGAACACAGCAGGGGAAGTCTTCGAGAGAGGAGAGACGATTATCCAGATTCTGCTGAAAGCTGGTTTTGCCATCAAGCGAAGTAAAGTTAAGGGACTGGCTCAAGAAATCCAGTTTCTGGGAGTCAAGTGGCAAGATGGACATCACCAGATCCCCACAGAAGTAATCAACAAGATCACCGCAATGTCTCCACCGACCAACAAGAAGGAGACACAAGCTTTCCTAGGTGCCATAGGCTTTTGGAGAATGCACATTCCCGAGTACAGCCAGATTGTGAGCCCTCTCTACCTGGTCACCCACAAGAAGAATGATTTCCACTGGGGCTCTGAACAGCAACAAGCCTTTGCCCAGATCAAGCAGGAGATCGCTCATGCAGTAGCCCTTGGCCCAGTCAGGACGGGACCAGAGGTGAAGAACGTGCTCTACTCAGCAGCCGGGAACAATGGCCTGTCCTGGAGTCTTTGGCAGAAGGTGCCTGGGGAGACTTGGGGCTGACCACTGGGATTCTGGAGCCGAAGCTACAGAGGATCCGAAGCCAACTACACTCCCACAGAGAAGGAAATCTTAGCCGCCTATGAAGGAGTTCAAGCTGCCTCGGAAGTAATTGGCACTGAAACGCAGCTGCTTTTGGCACCCCGACTACCGGTGCTGGGGTGGATGTTCAAGGGAAAGGTTCCTTCCACGCATCACGCCACTGACACCACATGGAGCAAATGGATTGCCCTCATCACAGAGCGCGCCCGTATTGGAAACCCGAATCACCCTGGGATTCTGGAAATTATAACAAACTGGCCTGAAGGTGAGACTTTTGGATTATCTTCTGAAGAAGAGGAGGAACAAGTGACACATGCCAAGGAAGCCCCACCATATAACAAGCTACCGGAGACTGAAAGACAATATGCCCTCTTCACTGATGGTTCCTGCCGAATTGTAGGCGCTAACTGGAAATGGAAAGCTGCAGTATGGAGCCCCACACGACAAGTTGCACAAGCTACCGAGGGACAAGGTGGATCGAGTCAGGTTGCAGAACTTAAAGCCATCCAGCTGGCTTTGGATATTGCCAAACGAGAGAAGTGGCCAAGACTCTATCTCTACACTGACTTGTGGATGGTAGCTAATGCTCTGTGGGGATGGCTGAATCGCTGGAAAAAGGCCAACTGGCAGCACAGAGGGAAACCCATCTGGGCTGCTGAGATTTGGCAGGACATCACCGCCCAAGTAGAGAAGCTGACCATGAAGGTTTGACACATGGACACACATGTGTCCAAGAGTCGAGCTAATGAAGAGCATCACAACAATGAGCAGGTGGACAAAGCTGCCAAAGTGAAAGTATCACAGGTGGATCTAGATTGGCAGCACAAAGGAGAAGTATTCCTAGCCCGTTGGGCCCATGATGCATCTGGTCATCACGGGAGAGATGCAACATACCAATGGGCCCGTGACCAAGGGGTGGACCTTACTATGGACAACATCTCACAGGTCATCCACAACTGTGAGACCTGCACTGCAATCAAACAGGCCAAGCGGGTAAAGCCTCTGTGGTACGGTGGACGATGGTTGAAGTACAGGTATGGGGAAGCCTGGCAGATTGACTACATCACCCTTCCCCAAACCCGCCAAGGCAAGCGTTATGTGCTGACTATGGTGGAAGCCACCACTGGATGGTTGGAGACCTTCCCTGTGCCTCATGCTACTGCTCGGAATACTATCTTAGGCCTTGAAAAGCAGGTCCTGTGGAGACATGGCACCCCTGAGAGAATCGAGTCAGACAATGGGACCCATGTCAAGAACGGCCTTATAAACACCTGGGCTAGAGAACATGGCATTGAATGGATATATCACATCCCTTATCATGCACCAGCTGCTGGGAAAGTTGAACGGTGCAATGGGTTACTTAAGACTACCCTGAAGGCGCTTGGTGGGGGGACTTTCAAAAATTGGGAAGTGAGCTTAGCGAAAGCAACCTGGATGGTCAACACTCAAGGGTCAATCAATCAAGCTGGTCCTGCCCAGTCTGAACCCTTGCACACAGTGGATGGAGATAAAGTCCCTGTGGTACACATGAAAGGCATTTTAGGAAAAACCGTTTGGATTAATCCCACCTCAGGCAAAAGCAGACCCATCCGTGGGATTATTTTTGCTCAAGGACCTGGTTCCACTTGGTGGGTAATGCAGAAAGATGGGAAAACCTGTTGTGTACCACAGGGAGACCTAATTTTAAGTGAGAACTGGGTGTAAGGTTTCATTCTGTATATGTGTTTGTATAAGCATGTATATATTTATCTATCTAGCTGTAAGAATGCATTAATTTGGGTATGATGTAGATGGTCTTAGAATAAGGGGTGGATTATGTCCTAGGTTACAATATAAGATGTGCCCAAAGTATGTATTCTATCACCATCTACATGAGCTGTTGAAACTAGGTGGGGCAGTGTTTCTCTTGCCCCCTGACTCCAGACTATCTTCTGTTAATGGGCCATCAATGCCCTGCTGCATGACTCCTAGATAACTCCCTCTGGGAGCTATGTCTGTTTAATGGGCAATCAAGGACCCATTGCAAGACTGATAAAATGATATCAGCCCATTGTGAGATGCTCTGCCCAGGGGGAGGAGCCAAGCATTCCCACCTGGATATAATCTGGGATTTGGGACAGCACAGGTAGCCTTACCCACTGGATTCCCAGAGGACAAGAGCTACCAGACCTTTCTGCGGGAGCACTGCTTCAACAAGACCGCTTCATCTGGACTGCTACCACCACGGTGTCAGGTTGTATTCTGACTCTGTCAGTGATCTTTTGTACTATTACATGTGTTTTGTTTTATTTTATTTTATTTTTTTTACCTTTTTTTCTCTCCTATTAAATTTTTTTTTTCTGACTTGGAGTCTCTCGCTGGTTTTGCCTTCAAGCCAGCACACTCAGCTAGCTAAAAACTAGCAAAAAGCAAAGGAGATCTGTGTCCTGCTGTCTGTCCGTGCTGCAGATGACATAGTCCAGGAGCGGAATGTGGAGGAGTTAGTGCAGTTTCTGCAAACAAACTGTGTGCTTTTTCTTTCCCCCCTTTTGCTATCGGAACCAGTCTTAAAAGTACAGAACAAAATATCCAACATAAACAGAACAGACAACTGGGGATACAAGCATCTAAAGTCACCCTAGGACACTGTTCTGTCCACGAGTCATAACTATCTCTAACCCTGCAACTGACCTCTAACTCTCCAGCCTGCAGCTGTGCCTTCCTACAGGGCTTTCTGGTAAACATAAGCTTTATTAACTTTAACAATTATAGCTCTATATACTGCAATTTTTCTTCTTCTGCATTCTCTGGCTGACCCTCTAGATCCAGGGCCTCATATCTATTCTGAAGTGGCACCTGGGTAGGTGATGGGGATCAGCAGGAATTTTTATTACCTCCCTGAGTAAGGAAGAGAGTGAGGAGAAAGGAGCAGCAAGCACATGTGCTGAACTGACTGCTCCTCCATCCTCTGTCCCCTGCTTGAGGGGAGGAAGTAGAAGAGTCCGGATTCAAGTTGCACTCAGGAAGGAGAGAAGGCTGGGAAAAATATGTTTTAAGATTATATTTTTATTTCTTGTTATCTTAATTCTATTTTTGATTGGCAATAAATTCAATTAATTTCCCCTAGTTGAGTCTGTTTTGCCCATGACAGTAATTGGTGAGTGATATCTCCCTGCCCTTATCTTGACCCATGGGCCTTTTTTTATATTTTCTCTTCCTTGTCCAGTAGGGGAGGGGGAGTGATGGAGCAGCCTAGTGGGCACCTAGCATCCAGCTAAGGTCAACCCACTGTATACTTCCCTTCTAAACTCCATACTTTCCGTAATAAACACACAGTTTTGTACAGATCTAATCAGGTAACATCTGGTATCTGAATGTATAATGTTTAAAATCTCTTAATGCAACTTTTGCTCAGAAGGAATATATTCAGTGGTCCTATTTTGTACAACACTCTTCTGAAACACCTAATAGCAATGAAAGCAAAAATTATTTATTTTAGTTCCTTAAAGTGTATCAGTAATTACAGAATCAGAAAATATAGAGTTGGAAGAGATCATTGAGTCCAAGTCCTGGCCCTGCACAGCACTAGTCCCAGGAGTCACACCATATGCCCAAGAGCATTTTCCAAATGCTTCTTGAACTCTGTCAGGCTTGGTGCTGAGACCACTTTCCTGCAGAACCTATTTCAATGCCCAACCATCCTCTGGGCGAGAAACCTTTTCCTAATATCTAACCTAAACCTTCTCTGGCACCTTACCTAGAAAGATTTCTAATGTACTTACTGACAACTTACAACCCCTAGGATAGATGTTGCATAGTTAAAGCTGTGGTGTGGACTACTTTGTAGAAAGTTGTACTGTAAATCTTCACATACCTCTACAGAAGAGTAATGATTAAAACCTTGCTATTAATGCCTTATTGTAGATACTTTACAGGAATTTCATTGCTCCAACTTCTATTAGATCATTTAAGGAAATTAAATATTTAAACAAAGATTTCTTCAGACTACCAGTGAGCTTCTTAGTCATTACCTCCCCTGTAACAACAAAAATATTCTAACAAAAGATACACAAGGGACATGAAAGGATTATCTTTAAACAAAAAATATTAAAAGAGGGCAAGGACACAAGAACCTGAAGGCAGATATAGTGACTATCTGACTTCAGCGGTACTTACTAGGAATTTGTTTTAAAATTTTAAGTGGAAGATCTATTGATAATTTCTGGAAGTAAATCCATGGATATTATTGTATCTGGCTGCCCTTTAATGATTTGGTTGATGGTGAGAAATACTTAAAAAATGTGAAAGCAAAACATTATCTTACAACAAGTATAAACTTTAATGTTGTGAGCACTGAATGAAAAATAACTACACAGTGTGATCCTTCAGCTTATGCTTTGTAATCAAAGCTTGAGGAAACCTAGGAAATACAGGTGGGAGGAAGAAAACAGACCAGTCATTTCAGACCAGCTCATATTTCTAATGTCTCAGAGACAACAGATTGTAACTAAACTCATCAATTGGAAGATACAAGAAACCAAACCAAACCAAAAAGCACCCTTGCAAGGAGGCCATATTTCACCTGCACACCTTAGGCACAAAAAGTAACAGCAGATACACAAAATGTGGGTGCTTTTAAAGGTGAATACTAATATGCGTTTCAGATAGTTAAAATATATTAAATTAAGAACATTTACTTTACTGAGACTGCAAAGGCCAGTTTAGAGTTTCAGAAAAATGAATGCTTATTCGAAGGTTTCCCACAAATGACACATGCAAATCTTACTCAGGTGTATTGGTTTTGCATGACCTGGTTTTTGGTAGCAGAGGGGCCACAAAAGTGGCTTCTGTTAGAAGCTGTTAGAAGCTTCCACCATGTCCCTGATGGCTCTGAAGATGGACATGCTGCTGGCCAAGGCTGAGCCAATTAGAAATTATGGTAACGCCTCTGTGATAACATATTTAATAAGAAAATCAAAACAATGGTTGTGGCGCAGTTGTGATTTTCCAGCCAGAAAAGAGCAGTGTGAGAATATGTGAGAGAACAACATGCAGACACCAAGGTCAGTGAAGAAGGAGAGGGAGGAGGTGGTCCAGGCACCAGAGCTGAGATTCCTCTGCAGGCCATGGTGATGACCATGGTGAAGCAGGCTGTCCCCCTGCAGCCCATGGAGTACCACAGGGGATGCAGAGATCCACCCGCAGCCCATGGAAGAAGATCCCACACTGGAACAGGTGGATACCTATAGGGACCGTGATCCTGTGGGAGTCCCATGGAGAGAGGGGCCCTGTTCCCAGTCTGGAGCAGCCTGTCCTTGAAGGACTGCACCCCATGGAAGACTGACCCCCGCTGAAGCAGTTTGAGGAGGACTGTTGCCCATGGGAGGGACTCATGTTGCAGCAGATCACAGGGAGCTGCTGCTCACAAGATGGACTCATGCTGGAGAAGTTCACAGAGAACTGTCTCCTGTTGGAGGGATCCCATGATCTCACATGGGAAGAACTCTCCCTGAGCAGTGGAAGAAAACCCCCATTCCCTGCCTCCACGTACCACTGCGGTAGGCGGTAGAGCTGGGAAGGAGGGAGGGGTGGGGGAAAGGTGTTTTTAAGGGCTTATTTTGCTTCTCATTATCCTGCTCTGATTTTGTTAGCAATAAATTCACCTTATATCTCTAAGTGGAGCCTGTTTTGCCCTTGATGGTATTTAATGAGTGATCTCTCTCCCAATCCTTATCTCAACCCATGAACCCTTTGTTAAAATTTTCTCTCTTGTGTCCAGCTGTGGAGGGGAGTGAGCGAGAGGCTTTCATTGGTGCCTGGCGTCCGGCCAGCGTCAAATCACGACACCAGGTTAATAAGATGGAAAGGTAAATATATATTGCAATATGTACCTTGGCCACAAGACATGCTTTCAAATAAGTTATATCTCTTAACAGTTAAAAGTACAAAAAAAGGTGCACAGATTCACACTGATGTATAATTAGCTTTAAAGGTAAAGTATTGTGCTGATTTGTGCTGGAATAGAGTCAATTTTCTTCATAATAATTGATCTGGGGCTGTGTTTTGGATTTGTGCTGGAAACAGTGTTGATAACACAGGTATGTTTTAGTTATTGGTGAGCAGTGCTTTCCACATCAAGGCCTTTCCTGTTTCCTATCACAGTAAGTTAGCCGAGACTCCATTTTCTTCATGCGGGAAAAGCCAATTCTTTATATGTGGATGCTGACAGCCTGGTCAGAGAGGAATTTCCAAGCATCAGACAACAACAGGGCCTGTGAGAGAGAAAGTCAAATAACTTTCCCATACACTGGTCTGGTCAGTGAAAGAATTAAAACAATCCTTGCACCTGGTATTTTGGACTTGTTTAACAAGCTGTTTACAAAGGGGTGTCATTTCTAATTAGCCAATGATGGTGAGGGGTGTTAATTAAAGGACCAATCATGTCCAGCTGTCTCAGAACAGTCTATAAAAGATGTGATTTCTAATAAACTGGGAGATATGCCTTCTGAGAAGATTCAGAGTCTGTGTCATTCATTCAGCCATCCCTAATACCATAGCAACATTTATTCACATCACTTATTTTATACAGTTTTAACAGACCTTGTGTGCAACACCTATTGGCTGGTAGTTTTCTTACTACTTAATTTATTGGTCAGAAGGTGATTTATGTGTACTTGCTAAGATACTGGTTGTTTACACTTTTCCTTTATGAGTTCTTATGGAACAGATCCCTTGTTATTGCAGGTGCATTTCTTTTTCAACCCAGGAATAGGTTGTTATGCTAACAAGTTTTCATACCAAGATTGTTTTCGCATGGAAACTTGCAAATTACTTAGAAAAAGTGACAGGCTAACTTTGTCAATTTAGCAGAGCAGGTCTGATTTTATGAGGCCTTTCTTTTATAATTCTTTTATCTGTCACGACAGTTTCTCACACTACACTTTGAAATTGCCCTATCCTGAACTCTTAAGATGCCTCTTAAATAGTGGCCAGCACTGAAGGACCCCAGTGTAGCAGGATTTTTGGAGACAGACACAGAGAGGCCTGAAAATGCTGGGAAAGTTCTGTTGTTTTAGCACTGTCAAGGACGATGAGCTTGAGAACCAGGACACTGAGCCTGAGAAGCAGCTTTTCCCCTCAACAAAGTGTAAACAGGCAACTGCAAAGGAATGCTTATGCAGATACACTAGCCAATAGCGAGTAGTAAAATGCCGTGTGAACAGCTTGTGCACAAGAATGATATATATAAAAGAACCCTGTGTACCCTCAATAAATGGAGCATTTGCCACTACTTCTGTGAAGAAGTGTTTGACTCTGGCTGTTCCCCATGTTTTTGTTTTCATTTTGTTTCTCTTTCTTTTCAAAATCACCTTCAATTGGTGCCCGAACAGGGACCTTGGGGTGACGACGTGGAGGAGAAAATTAGCGGTGGGATGCTGAGCGGTTGGACGCTGAACTCGCCGACAGATGCAGCTGCATTGAGGTGAGACCCTCCGGAAAATAGCGGTCAGACGCTGATCTGCCGAGAAATGCATCAGCATTGAGGCAGAAGCTCGCCGTCCTTGCAGAGGCTGAGCTGGTAAGGGGAACAGGGGGCAGTTTTCTTGAAAAAAGGTGGAAAGCTTTGAGTACTCACTTCCCTGCCCCACTGACGAGGCAAGCATGGAATGTGAATTTGCTGGTGCATTGAAGTTATTTATTATTATACTCTCTGAGAGAGGAAAAACAGTAGCAGAGAAAGTACTGCAAAAGCTGATTAACTGGGCGCGGGGAAATGGACATTTAACAACTCCGTGGCACGGCAAAGTCGGGGAAGCGCCGCGGGGCCCCTGCCATGCCCTCTGGCCGTCTCCTGCACCCCGGCACCGTCGCTGGCCAATGCCCGGCTCCCTGCTCCCGGCCCGCGGACCGCCCCCGTCCTCCGCGGCAGTGGCTCCATCATCTGCCCGTCGCCTGCCGCCGCAGCAACAGGCAGGACGAGGAGAAAGCGGCCCCCGGAGGTCCGCCGCTCCCTCCGCCCCGCAGCATCACGCAGGACGAGGAGGAAGCAGCCCCCGGTAGTCCGCACGGCCCCCCCCGCTGCCGCCACCATGGGCTGGGGCCAGGGCCGCCGCCGTTCCCACAACGCATGCGCCAAGTGCCCCCCCTTTCTCGGCTGTGCCCGAAGAGACACTGGTCGACCAAGAGAGGGGAACCAGTGGCCCCTGCTGTCGACGACCCTCCCCCGACAATGTTCCGCTGCCGGACGAATTAGAGGAGGACCCAGTGATGGAGCAGAACCCACAGCAAGAACCCACGGCAGAACCCACATTGGTTTAAAAGAACTGACTGATCAAATTCAGGCAGTGATGCAACGCCTGGATGAGCAAGCACATGCAGCAACTAAGCTGCTGCTGGAAAAAGCCCAAGAACTACCTACAATAAGTGCTAAAAATCAGGAGGAGCCAACGTCATTCAGCTCCCAGTTAACTCCAATGCAACAATTGCTAGAACAAACTGCAGAAAGCAGTTCCCAGGCAACTCCTTTGGCTGCCCCCCGCGTGACTCGATGGTCCAAAATTAAGGTGATGTTATACTAGGACAGTAAGACCTGCAGGGCACATGGCATGTCCTGTAGCATGTCCTGTCGTGTTCCAAGATGGCAATCCTGTGTGTGAGCAGCATGAATGGAAATCTTGCAACAGGCAAAAAAACACCCCACAGTAAAAGAGCACAGCTTGAAATCTGAAAAGTGCTTGAGCAATGTTAGATTGGGTTCATACTGCAGATATCAATTCTCCAGCCTGGACTGCCCCCAATCTGATCACCGTCATCAAACTGATAATAATATATTTACAACTCTGTTATTAGTATGTTACTGCCCAACAGCTTCAAAGGCAGGCACCTTCCTGGACATTCATTGCATGTGCCTGTGGCATTCCAGTCCCTGAATGCTACAGATGGAAAACAGCAAGAAGGACAAATAGCAGCACTCCGTTAAGAGAGGTTTTTGATCATAACTGTGATTCATTGTCCACAGTCTTTGTGGTTTGGGAACTTCTATTGTTGTGCAGCTGCACACCAACCCTGACTGGATGTTCTTCTGTTGTTTTGCTGTGACATTCATTTTTACTGTGCGCACTGACAGACGCGCGTCTCAGGAATGCTGCGCTTCGGCATGATTGATGTGTCTGACGTACAAATCTTCATAATAATCATGCATTTACTGGCAGTGATTGGAGGATCACCCTTTTTAGCAATCTCTGATTCCAATGCTGAACATTCAGGTGAAATACTCCCAGCTCTTTGTACTGTGGCAGGAACCATATTCTCCTGTACAAACTGGAGTTGGGAAAAAGAGATCCACTTTAGCAGGAACAAGTGTCCTCTCACCTTTTCTCCATATTGGCTCCGTGATTGTCTTGGCTGCGATGATCTACAAGAAACTGCTGTGCAGCTCTTTGAGAGGCATCTCTGCCTCTACAATCCTGACTTTTAGTTTTGTGTGTGCCAAGATCACAAATCACTGGTGGTTGCCCACATGACCAAGAGTGAAATGTATCTATATGACACAGCATTCATAAGCCCAGCACTGCTGTGCCTTGACCAAATGATTAAACAGCTTTATTGATAAGTATATTGTCCTCTGGATTGCCCTGATCCTGTCCCTGTTTAACCTGCTCCGATACTGTGTCAGCGTGTGCAACCGGAATTGCTGCCCACCTGCACATCCACCTGTTCCGCATCAAGGGATGCCCCATGCACTTGAACCATCACTAGGGATGGGAGCTGCCACAGGAGAATGGAAAAAGAGTTAGGTTTCTACAGGAATGGATGAAGACTTGTAAGAGACAAATGCTAAAAGCAAATGAGAACAAAGTAATTTATAATAATCAATGTTGTATAACTTTTCTTCTTTGTTATCAGTAACACTCCTTAACTAGTCTCCTGCCTGAGAGAGTGAATTCTGAGTTCACCCTAGTCAACTCTCCATGTAGTCAACTCTGTTGATTCCAAGCCTGGAAAAGCATGCAGGAAACAAATGCTCTGTCTTTGTAATTACCTTGATTACTAATTTCTCTCTATATGGTGAATGGATCCCCACCAACTGGAGTTTCTAATGTAGGATAATTACAGCTGCAATCTGACTTGCTTTTAATTTTAACTTTCATCATCTCTTAGTGCAATACTTGTTATTCCACTTGGAATTTATTTACTAAAGACTTAAGCTGGTAAAATCCCAAAGATATCTTATGAAGTTGTGTGGCTGCAGCAGCTGCCAAGTAAGAGCCAAGCTGGGGTGGTTTTTACTCATGCATTGCTGACAAAGCGGTTTCATGCTGAACAGGTCACAGTAAGCCTTCTGCACGCAGTGAACACCACAAGCCCCCTGAAGATAAAAGCCAGATAGTCAGCTCCGGAGAAGAGGAACATTTCTGGCCAGAGCAGCTGATCTCAATTCATCCAGGACTGACAGATCTACAAGGGCCCTGGAATCTGTCCTCTGAAACCTGCCGGTGAGCGATCAGGACACCTCTGAGGCGAATTTGACACAGCTGCACCCAAGCCTTTGACCTTTGCATCTGGACCACAATGGATGCTGAGTAAATGGACTCGGCCAGCAAGGAAGGAAAAGAAGGAAGAAGAGCACAGATCATGAAGTCCTTGCTGAGACAGGTGGTGGTTGAGGCCACTGGTGAACAATGCCCTCCTGACCCAACTGGGTTGTAGCATGCATTTTCGATCGCCAAGGCCCCTTGTGGTTGTTTGGAACTTTCCCAGGACTTGCATGAGTGGCAAGAAAAAGAGTGTCCTCAGAGTCAGGAAGTAATAGTTATAGATTTGAGCTGCAGAGTTTGTGGTGCACAATTTGAGAGAGAGACACAAAGCTTTGGCGAGGGTGGTTTGTGTGACCATTGCTATAGTGGTACCCTTGTGCCTTTTATCAAGCAGCACAGGTAGTGTTGAGACTACCTAACCCCGTTCCTGACGATTTATTGAAGTAGCGGGTTGGGGATTACGCAGACAGTGTGGGCCATTAAGAGAGAGATATAGTAGGTCCGCATGTAAGACGTTCTTGCGTGTTGCGTGCCTTTGCTCATGGTGTCAACAAGTTTGCGGATCTTCTCAATTAGCTCATCAATTTTCTAAGAAAACTAATGTATGGATGACATTTTGCCAAAATGACTGGACAGGATTCTATTTGCCTTAGCCTGGCCAATCCCCAAGACCCATTCAGAACTTGTTTAACAGGAACACCCCTTTGGAGCCCTCTCAATTTAAAGGTTATGTGAAAAATGAGACATTTCTGAATTTTTCTGTTGCAAACAACACAGTGTGGTTATCAGGTTCACAGCCCCCAGGCTGATGAAGGCTGGCAGTGAAAAATTATAGAGCAATTTAATGATATGCTTACTTCACCACCTGAAGAATTAGACTTCCTTGAATGTATGAATGCCAGCTCTACGAATAGAAGTGAGGGAGGTTGGGTGTCCTTTGAGCCCCCCACAGAGCAGAGTTTAAATATACATAGCCAGAAATGGGCTGCAATAAATTCAGCTTGACTATCTAGTAGCAGTGTACACCAACAACTCTATTCCAAATGTAATTTGACTGGCAAACCAGCACGATGCCCTCCACTGGGAACATTTTTAATATGTGGGGACCGTGCTTGGAATGGAGTCCCAGCCAGCCCACATAAGGCCCATGCTATTTAGGGAAGCTTGCCCTGTTTCACCCTAACATAACCGCATTGATGACTTCAGCAAAAATCACTCAGAGAAAACGTGCCATACATGAGTTGGACTGTACAGACATAAAAAATCCTAAATGTTAACATTTATGTTTATACCAGGAGCAACAGCCACCAGAGCAATGACCACATTGAAGCAGATGGCATGCTGGACCAAATCAGAATTGAATTTAACTAGTCAAATTTTGGGTAAGCTATCAGCGGATGTTACCATGTTACCATGCTGCTTGCAAACCCATGCTGCTATTGATTTTTGCTTTTAATAACCATAGGTGTGAAGAGTTGAGGGAATGTGTTGCATGAACCTGTCTGACCATTCTGGATCAATTCACAAAAATTGCAATGAATGAAGAACAAATTACATGATTTAAAGAAAGTGATAATGTATTTAGAGATTAGTTAAGTAGCCTTAGGATTACAAGATAGCTGAAGTCTTATTAAACAAGTGTTTGTTATATTATTACTTTATTATTAGGATTATTAGTACTAAGTTGTGTAATGTCATGTATTAAGATTATGTTGTGTAAGACAATATCTAATGCTTAGCTTGTGCAAAAGAAAAAGGGGGAATTGTAGCAGGATTTTTGGAGACAGACACAGAGAGGATTGACAGTGATGGGAAAGTTCTGTTGTTTTAGCACTGTCAAGGACGATGAGCCTGAGAACCAGGACACTGAGCCTGAGACAGCTTTTTCCCTCAACAAAGTGTAAACAGTTCACTGCAAAGGAATGCTTATGCAGATAACACTAGCCAATAGCTAGTAGTAAATGCCGTGTGAACAGCTTGTGCACAAGAATGATATATGTATAAAAGAACCCTGTGTACCCTCAATAAACTGAGCATTCACCACTACTTCTGTGAAGAAGTGTTTGACTCTGGCTGTTTCCCATGGTTTTGTTTTTTTTTCATTTTTTGTTTTTCTTTCTTTTCAAAAATCACCTTCACAGAGGCAGCCAGGAACAAGAAGCAGCAGCTGCTCTCCCCCGGGGCTGGGGCTGTGGATGGTGTGGCACGAGGGCTGTGGCCCCTTGGGCAATCACATGTGCGTCTCATGGAGCTCTGTTGAGTTTCTTTTATGAGACCAGACGACTGCCGATGGCAAAGGAAAGAGCCTGCTCTTTGTCTGGGAGGGAAAATATTGCTTTATTTTGCCCAGGATCTAGTTTTAGCTCCTTTCCCGTCCACGCCAGAGTCAGATCTCCCGAGGCCCCACCCATGCCGGGGCTTTTTCCCCTGGGGGAGGGCCCAGAGCAGGGACAAGCCACTGCCCATCAGGTAAAGTGGGAGTGGAACAGAGTTGGGTTACATTCCAGTGTGGGGGATGGGCATGGCCGAACCGGACGAACCACGTGATACAGTTAAAGGGGGACATTACAAATCCGATGAAACACAATATAACCAAATTAATGCATTACAACATTTCCCCTTTTTTATTAAATTAAGAAGGAGGAAGGCTCAGCTCATGGGAGATGCTCAGAGTTTGGACCTTGAGTACCTTTAAAGTTGCAGAAGAAAAATTACCTTTAGTGCAAACAAACTGTCTAAAAAACACTGTTAAGGGATAATGATAATTAGAAGGAGAAGGTTCGGCGCTTTCTCCTCCTCCAGGCAGCACTGGCCACTTGTGGAGCCTCTGCAGGTGGCTTTGCAGTTTTAGGATGAAAGTTGCACCCACTTGGCTGGCACCCACTTGGGACCTGAGGGAGCGGACATGCAGGCATACCCACGACCACAGGTGATCAGATCATGAGGACCCTCTGTTTCCTCCCTGGTTGCTGGATCCTTTACCATTACCGTGGCTTTTGCTTTCAGCTGCAGTTGGCAGTTCTCTCTGAAATGGTGCACAATTGGTGGGTTAAGATTTTCAAAAGTGCAATTTAAAAAGTTCAGAGGAACAAGGCTTTGGATAACTGATTTGGGATGTTTCTAATTTTAGAACTGATGTTGTTGGCTGAGGACCCTTTGAGATTTTGGTGGTTCTTTCCACGATGGCCTGACCTGTTGGGGAGTAGGGGATGCCTGTTTTGTGCTCTACTCCCCATTGCTGCAGGATGCTTCTGAACTCCTTGGATATGTACGTGGGTCCATTATCAGTTTTTATTGATTTGGGGAGCCCAGGAAGGAGAAAGCCTGTATTGGGTGTTTCATGCATCACTAGACTTCTCCCCTGTGTGGGCAGAGGCATAAACAGCTCCAGAAAAGGTGTCTACAGATACATGGACATACCTTTGCCTACCAAGGACATGATGTGGGTCACGTCTGTCTGCCATACCTCACAGCTGTTCAATCCCCTGGGGTTGCTGCTCCTGCACTCAGGGCTGGGAGTGCGTGTTGCTGGCATGAGGGACACATTGACACAATTGCCCAAGCCTGTTCCCAATTAGGTGGAACTGGCGGACTAGGCCTGGTACATTCTGTGAAAAGCTGGTGGCTGATTTTGCTTGTACGAAGATGTTTGGGAGTGAGGCTATCTCCACAGGCGCAGCAAGAGCATCAGCCCTTC